>NW_009606681.1:0-47464 GCF_000690535.1 Cariama cristata | reverse complement strand
TATATATTTTAGTCAAGGTTTTTATTACAGGTTATTGCGTATTTCAAGGATAGCTGTCAATATTTGGGTGATAACCTAAGCCTTATACAGCACATCATACTACACTGAACACGGCATAAAACTATACAGTACAGAAGAGGCTCATTAACTGACACCTACTCAGAATTCTCATGGGCACAGACGCCAACCGACAAAGTAGGTCACGTTTTAGGCAGGCTCCTAAAAATGAAATCACCTCAGTTTCATGAGGTGACATGATAGAACGTGCATAACCCACCCACGGCCAAGTGCAGGTGAAATAAACCCTGTTTTGCCGTATCAAAACATGGAAAAGAGATAAAAAGTCAAGCTAAGCGAGAAGAGCCTCTCTTCAGCCCTTGACTCCCAGAAAAAGTGAGGCTGGAAGAGAGGGAACAACTGAACAACTGCTGCTTTCTGAGGCCCTCTTGAGGGACAGAAGGACCCAACATGGAAGTGTTACCTTGTAGATAATCTGTCATAATGTTAACACACCCTACACTAAAGAAGATTGAGTATGAGCCTGTTCATTTCCCTGTTTTCCTTTGGATCAAAAAAACAATGAATGCTCAAGGTCTCAAATTGTCTTTTATACATTAAAAGATTTTGTTGACCATATGGATACAGAATCCTGATAAAACCTGAAATCTTTCCCATTTTACTCTGCAGAAGTACTCTACTACTTTCTTCAGGAAAAATAATTACTTGTCAAGAATAGCGTGTTACAGAAAAAAGGCCCATGAACGTTAAAGCATCAAATGCTGTAACACCTACAGCAAATCATAGACAGTACTTCAGCGTAACAATCAACTGTGCTATTACGGCTTTGTAAAACTAAATACACGATCCTAATATTTCAAGAATTCAAAGCACATATGGAATGAAAATTTCACTTTTTTCATTATCCCTGTATGGTCCATCTAACCTGTGCAAGAGCACCAGCTTTCACTCAAATAACTATGAAAAAATAAAGACGAATGAAATCTCATTGTACAACAGAACAAAATCTTTCTCATCTGATGTGAAAAGGACCATATTCTCCAAGACACAAAGCTTTTTTTTTTAATTATAATTTATATTTCTGAAATTGTATGAAAAAGTTATTTTGGAATTTCAACAGAAGATACATTTTTTTCTTTCATGAGGCTTAAAGGAAACATTACACTTACCATTCCCTAAGTAAATGCCTTTTACTAAAAGGTCAGATCAGCAACCATAAGCAAAACTTCACTGTGCTCACCATCATCAGCTGTGTTCACCTTCCATATTTCAGAGGAATGCAGAAATTAATCTCAAAACCCCACTAGACCAATTGTGCGTGATCCCGATAAGCAAGGAATTTTTTTTCAGACCTGTGTATGTTCTGAAGATTGAATGTTTCAAACAATCCTGTTTTCCCTATTCACCTCTCTTTTCCAGTGCTGTAAAACAGATTCAAACAGCAAAAAAGTCAAAGATCACAGAGGTTGAGTCCAAGCTCAAAAATGCCACACAAATTATCCTTCAAAACTGGTTACAGGCCATCTGTTACAAGATCTTCTCCACTAATTTTCAAAGTACCAAATGGCAGGGAATGGACCATCCCCAAATATACTACTAACAGGTAGAAAACTAAGCTTACATTGAAACAAAATTCTGTAACTTCCAATTCCAGCTATTCAAAAGTCTATGATTCTGTCAAGATGGCTGAAAAACTATATTCCTTACACCCATATCAGTTACTAGTTAACAAGCAGCTACGAAAGAAAAAAAAAATTATGATGACCAAAACCCCTGGCAAGAAACAGGTAAAGAAGCCAACAATTTATTGATAGGTAAACTGTTTAGAAATTGAATGCGGAAAAGAGGGGGGGGACGGACACAAGTAAATATTAACAGAAATTAAAAAGAAAAATGGGGCCAACAAAAATACATAAAAGGGACAACAAAATTAGAAAAGAATAGGGATAGGACAGCAACAGAGCATTCACATCTCCAGTAACATGTACAGTGAAAGACATAAGGGCATGTATCAAAAAAAAATTCTAGTATTCATTTAAGATGCCAGCGCTCTCCCTCCTACTATGTTTTCACACAAACAGCAGCAACAGAAGATACCAAGCTCTGGGCACATAAAAGCAATTCCTACGCCAAAATTGAACAGGAGGCAACTAGAAGGGGAAGATACCTCATCAGTCTCACTTAATCATTTACAACATTGCCATCTATCCAGTACTGAAAATAAGTAACAGGAGATTTGTTTCTTCCCTTACACAGCTTCTAAGCTGTGTAGAATTACCTTTCCTTCTAGCACTGCAAAAAGAAAAAAAAAAACAAAACACTCCTGCCATGCATATCAGGACCACAGTGGGGCAAGACTACTTTCACGGTGAGCTTACCTCACAATAAATATCATTTGTCATATTCAAGGAGGCAAGTGAATTACTAAAATGTTAACTAAGATCTATACATCAGCTATAACTCCATAAAATGGATTTACTTATGCTAAATTGGTTTAGTATGTATTTGACAGATGGGGGGGTGGGGGCGCATAATTTTTATTTGTTAAAAGAGTATTTCTACATAGGCGCAATAAAGCGAAGCCATTTTATGTCATTCTTTCAGAATGCTTCCAAAATGCTGGTGCTGTAACGTCGCCTCTATCACACCACAAGCATCCGTCAATGGCAACATTACATGAAGCACTGAGCTTTTGGCAACTTGCTACTGCTTAAAATACAGGATTTAAATACTGCTTACTCTTCCCAATCTCATATCTTCTCCCAAGTTCCTCCCTACCTATGCTGGACCTGTCATTGCATCTGCTCCAAAGCACATCATATTCTCCACTGAACCAATTGAGCTCTGTTGTAAAGATAAAAAGTAGATCATTTTCCACTGAACTTTCCATGGAAAATGAATGTTTTTCTAAATTAAAGACATTATTTACTTACAGTGGGAAGCAAACCATCCAATCCCAACCATGCATGATATCTCTTAATTGCCTAAAGAACAATTGCTAATAGACTACAAAGTACCATACAGGTGGAGCAAATCTGAAATGCAATCAGCTGCAAAAAAAAGGAAACCACAGAGTATCTTTCTGAAATACTGTACGCATAATTTTTTTCCTGGAATCCAACACAAAGAAAACATCAGTCTGCCTTACATATATTGAGCTTGTAAATATTTCATCCTACTGATTTAACTTTCCTATCCAGAACAGTCATAAACTTAAAGAATATATTTTCCGCTCTCTGGCCAAATAACTTTTTCCTAAAAAACAAACAACAAAAAAACCCCCACATTTCAAGCAGACTAAAGAGTGCACAGGGCTAATCTGAAGACTGGGAGATGCACTCCTAAATTATACTATGAAAACAGGTAGTAAAGCCCCAAATCCCCCACTAATAGAATATAGTAAACATGCAGAGAAAAATTAAAACGAATCTGCAGATGAGTCTTTGCATGTTCCCCCAGAATAGAAACCATATATGCGCTTGGGTACTAAGTGTACTTTTTTTATGTAGTTGCTGGGGTCAAACGCTTGACACTGGCAAAAGAAACCAAACTACCAAAAACCAAAAAACTACAGGCAGCCTTGCGTAGAAATTATTTTGGAAGATATTCTTAGTCCTCAGGATGTGAAGAAGCACTATTACCACAAGTCATAACACAAAGAGACCTTAGATGCAAAACAAAAATCAGCCTGGCTGACTTGCTTGCATCCCTATCTCAAATTCACATCTGTCACAATCAAAAGCTCATCTTGAAAGAATTAGGTTTTCCTTTCCTCTACAGTCGCTATTCCTTATTTATACTAATCCAGTGACTAAGTAATACTCCTTTAACTCTCCATAGCTTGCATTGCCCTCTCATTAGTACTCAACACTGAAGACAGAAGTTGGGGAGGTTTTCTTTCTGATCATAAAGGCAGTTGACAAATTAGCAGAGAATCTTCTCAGAAAGAACTATAAGGCATTTGTTTATTTCTCAATTTTGGCAAAGTGATTTTTGCTTGAAAACTTATTTACAAGATCAGCTAGTATCCTCCCTGTACTCTGTGATCCCCTTTGCAATAGATTCCAGCTATACAAGGCTAATCACTATTCCTAAATCATTCCTAAAAAGCAAGGCATTTGTTCGGAAGACAACTTCAGAATTTAAATTAAACACTTAAGTCAGCCACCTGTTTCGGTCTATTTACAGGACTACTGGAAACATGACTTATCTGAAATGCAGTTACAGTGCATAAAGGCTCCAATTGCCAAGAAAATCCTTGACTTCTACTGCACCTAATTTAGAAATCATGCACTGGAAAGAGTTTCTATTTAAAGTATAAGCATAATAAAAGTACATGAAACCAATACCTTTAAGTAAATATATTCATGCTATTCTACTACTGCAGAAACTACAGTCATTCCACTGCTATATTTTAAATGACATACAGAGTGACTGGATAACAAATTGAATTAAGTTCATATGCTCCATAGATTCACTTTTTTGTTTGTCTGGCGTTTTTTGTGGGGTTTGTTTGTTTGTTTGTGGTTTTTTTGGCTGAGCAGGGGGCAGCATAGGCTGTAGCTGATTTGATCCGTGTGCAACATTTGGGTGATAAAGTGGCTACTACCTCAGAAAAGAGGAGGGGCCAACCGTAATTGTCTGTTAGGCTGAGGGCACTCTTTGGACCTTTATTCTCCTTTCAACTTATTTTTTCCTTGAAAACCTTGAACACTTCCCCCACTCCCCCAGGAAAAAAAAAAAAAACCAAACACAAAAAAAACCACACCACATCATTCACACCTCTATTTCCATTGCCAAATGTGGTTGAAATCAAACATGTTTTCCAGAAACCGGCAGGGGGTGGAGGGCAGATGGGAAAACAACATGCCTGTAAAGACAACTTCCTGTCTTAGAAAAACCAGACTAAAAGCAGTAGTTTACATTTTATGACAAGGTTTTCAAATTATTAAATACATTTGGTTAAAATACCTTAAAATACTTCAAATATAGAGCAATATAGAGCATTAAGATAAGAAAGCTGACGTGTCTTTTCAAATTGTTACCTCAACGATATCTGAGTTGGTTCTGCTTTCATGAGGCTCGTTGTATTCTGTGTATTTAAGTAGAACTTTGTCCATATCAGTGCTGGCATACTGAAAGAGTTTGTTAGAGCTGTTAAAAATGATGAGTGCTATTTCACAGTCACAGAGTACACTCAACTCATATGCCTTCTTCATTAATCCAAACTTCCTCTTTGTAAAGGTGACCTAGAGAAGAAAGAATAATGATTTTTTTTATGCACATGACAAGAGTTTGATGGACTATCATCAAGAATTTAAGTGATATACCAACTGAGCCTACACTATTCCTATTAACAAGCGACATAACTGAACGTGTGTACAAGCTTAACAAAAGAACTGCCTATCATATTTGGGTGTCACTTTTAGGGCCAATGCTCTATATTAGACTAAGCTAAACAATTACACCCACCCCAACTCTTCCACTAGTACATAACTACGAAAGAGAGGCTATATAACTATCAAGAAGAGTTAAAGTTTGTAGAATCCTCTGATTGTATTTCCTTCTGTTCAATCAACATTTACTTTCCAAGTATCACAATTATTTTCTTCTGTGATGAGCAGGTATTCTGTAACTAGTTTACAAGTTGCTCGCAACCTTAATTCTAGTAAAATCAAAGAAAACAGCAACATCAGTGGAAGCAACACTGTTACTATGTCATATGATGTCCAATTACGCAAGGTTAAGAAATATTCCTATTTTGTTGCTATTAAACCACCCAATCAGACTCACTTATACTTTTAATTTCTTTTCTGCCACTTGGGAACATCATGAAACAACCATTCTGTCCAATCAGAACTGCTGTGGGGAAATAAATCCACTACAGAGGATCACAAAGGAGCATTTATCCATCAGGGAAGGGGGAAAGACACTTACATTGTAAAAATCACCATCCATTACGCAAAAAAGTTTTAAAAAATTATTCCTTTCACAAAATTTCAGTTAGTTAAGAATAAGAGTATCAAAGTATTCGACACCAAGTTGAATCAAGGATAGGTCTGATGCTAAGGCCAACTTTTCTCAAAGGACAATATTTTTACTAAACATCCTCCTAAGCGTCTCAAAAAGGCACTTAATCTACTACTATGAAGTTAATGTTCAGAGACCTTTTAAATAAAGATGCTCTCTCAGATCCAGCCTTTCAATGTGAGCTTCAGTGTTGAGTGGAACACCTCTGGCTATGGCCATATTCACTTCCCCATATTACAATTCAAAGTATACGCCTCTGTGACAGGTGAGTGACCTACATGCCCTACACGTTTAACAAACAATAGTCAGTATACTTTTGCAAGATAGGAATGAAGTAAACCACAAGAAACAATCAAACCTGTTTTATGGGTTTCTATAGTTTAACTTGTTAATTACTCAGGTGTATATCAAGTTTTTGGAAGATGGATGGGAAAATTCTGTGTATACACACCTCAAGGCACTTTTTCCAGAGATGAGTATCTCACGCATATTATTTTTTTAATACTATCCATAACACAAAATATATATGATCCTTCCAGCCACATAAGTAGTCTCAGACGGATGCAGACAGATATACTAACAATATTGTGTACATAGCATGCTGACAATAACTGTATCGTTAAAACAGTACATGCATACTTTACTCTTCCAGGACAAATGTTTGGAAAGTACTGTGGACCTGAGACTCCTCTCTAGCTATAAAACAATATCCACATCCATCAAAAAATCTGTTTTAGCACATGCCCCCTCCCCCTAAAAATGCACTGTGCCTATGATTTTTGAAAACCTGGATTGTTAACACTTCATCACAGTAGGAATGGAAGTAATAAACAGACGATCTAGAAAGATAAGAACATGAAATGTCAGGCATATTATGATAACCAGAGTTCCACCCAAGCTCTTGTGCAGTGTTTCTAACTTAGAAACTTCTTAGGGTTTAAAAAAAAAAAAACAGTAATCACAGAGCCTTTTGTAAGGCCTGAATAATCCACGTTCAGATGAAAAGTGAGTACTTACCGTAACTTTTTTATTCAACCCTTTTAAAGTACATTTGGTGAGAAGCTCCATTAACATACAGCACTCTCTCTCAATTTTATCGAAGAGTGCTGTAACACATTCAAGGTTTAACTAGGGTAGGCAGATCTTTTTACCTACTTATCGTTTAACAATTACCATACATTAGTGAGACAAGATGCCAAAAAATCTGACAGGCTTTACCTTAATGCATCTTCCGTTAGTATTTTATTTTCAGTTATCAACTCAAGTTGACCAAGTACAAAAGTAGGTTTTAGTGGGCTGCACTTTTCCCAAACGCAGGTGGAAATTTTAGTATCCACATATAATACAAATACAGCTGCTTTTTAAAAAAAGATCTTGTGTAAGTCTCTTAGCAGTTCTGTCACTTTATGCATGCCTTCTTTCAGAACACTCGGGATTTATTTATCCTGTCTTGGATGAGACATTAAGAATTACTTCGTCTGGATTCCTCTGGGAATTTGGGGTAACTGTAGCTTTTAAATAACTGTTGTTTTTCTGAGACTTTAATTAGAAGACACTTAAGAGATTATTACCCGAGTATGAGCAGGTATAGATGGGTACTACTGTTTAGTTTTTGTCAGGAAAAAGGCATCATAAACAAGATGTGTGTGTGCCATATTACTTTGAGAAGTCATTAAACAAAAAGACTTAAGGCTTAGTTCCACTGAGGACCTGTATGATCCTGGACAAGGGATCTTAACTTCTCCACTGAAATGTTATCTTTCTCATCTCTTGTAAGGCTATTTTACTTGTGAGATTCTCAACCAGCATCACTTTCTTGCTTTGTGTTTGGACAGTGCTTAGCACAAATCCCACTACCACTGGAGTCCAAGCCTTACTTTAATGTACATAATTATAAACTCAGATTTCATTTAAGAACTTGGACAGCAGAATTAGTTGTGCAAATTTCTCTTCCCTCCCCCCTTGTCATTTAGTGTGCCATTTAAGACCACACTACATACAAAAATACATATTTTTAACGCAGGCCAATGGCTTCCTTGGCAGTATTCTAATATTGCTTAGCAAAAAATGGGCGAGGAAGAGAGAGCAAAGGCAGCAAGATTGAGCTCCTTTAGTATCTAATTTACTGTACTTTATTCTATTCAGCTTAATGAAGATAAATGTTCTACAGCTCATTCAAGCAGATAAGACTGCTTAATTAATAACACAATGACAGTCTCATGACAATTGTAATCCCCCAGAGTAATGGTCTATATATTCTCTTTTGAGTTCACATATAATCCCATCAGAAATAAGATGCTTCTGATAAAACAATAGCTTTTCTTCCCACATAAGTTATATGAACTTGCTCTGCAGGCAAAGCTCTATCCCATTCTACTTGTATTTTCAAACAAAAAAACCTGAACATCATACTAAACTTCTAAACAGGACATCAGATGCGTGTTCATGAGTGACCTACTAACCAACCATGTATGCCACAGAAAGACTGACAGAACACAACTGAGCTACCCTTTCCATTCAGCAAAACAAACCCTAAATACCCTCCTTATCTGGGTCAATGAAAAAATTCCCAAAGTAAATTAGTATCTAATAAATACCCAGTCCATCAGGGCATTTTATTATGTTAAAACTCTATATACTAGCTACCAAAACCAGAGGACACCAGTGGAGTTAAATAACACCATCAATACCTCTACAAAAAAAAATCTGGTTCCACTAACAAAAGCTATTTCATCTCTTTAAAACCTTTTAAAAAGAAGATGCAGTATGCTACCACCTCTGAGTTTCCACAGAAAAAGCTAAGCCAGGCCTAATTCCATTCTCAACTTGGAGCTTAAAGCCTCCTCCTAGTCACTAAAAAGCAAAAAAAAGTGCTAGTCAAAAAAAAGCCAGAAACAAAACTTAGAATTTAATCCCCATTATTTTGCTTCAGTCACAACAATGGTACAAGTGGGTTAAACTTTGGTACAAATGCACCAATTCTCCTCCTCTCCATTGTCCCAACCTGAACAATGAGATGAAGATTAAAAAAAAAAAAAAACCACACCACAACCACCCACCCCCACACAACAAAAAACAAACACACAAAAAAAAAAACCCAACCAAAACTACACATACAAAAAACCTCCCCCTCTCCCTGACAAAAAACCACCACACCAAAGTCTGGGTATAGTATAACAATATTTCAAGTAGAACAAAACCAAGATTGTCCAATTTACTCCAAGTTAGTTAAAAAAAAAAAGAGGGAGGAGGGAGATCAATTTCCACCTCATCAACATGCCTGAAGTTCTAGAGCAAGATCTGAAAGAACTGAAGATATTAATTCATCTACTTTTACTACATGTACTTAAGACATTTATCTACATCAAACATACAGTCACTGTGTGATTAAAGCTGTTCAAACACAATACTTGGCTTTCTCCCAAACTCCAATAATACTTTTCTTGCTATATATAGCCTTCTCAGCCTTTTACATTGCTTTAAAGTGATACAGGGAGAAAAACAATCCTGATTTCACAAACAAAACAATGGGCTCTGAGCTGATGTGTCAGCAGCAAGACAGTCTCATGGAATTTTGACCCTACCCCAACATCAACTTGGTGCTCAGGAGAAGTTAAAAAGCAAATCAAATTCTAGGAAGGGAACAGAGAACAAACATTAGTACGCCACTATATAACTCTATATTCTGTATGCATCTTGAACACTGCTCGGTTCTGGGTCCCTTTGCCACCAAAAACAACGTAGCAATTCTCAAGAAGGTTCAGGGGAAAGCAGCAAGAATGGTCAAAGGTGTGGAATAAATTATGTATTAAAACAAGTAAGCTAAGGTGCTTTGGCTTGAAAAAGTTATTTTAAGGGAAAATAAGAAAACATGGCAGAGGTCCACGGAATAACAAGTAAGATGGACAGACTAGATAGGGAGTGACAGTTGCCTCTTCCGTACAAGAGCTAAATAACTAGCAGAACTATGACAAAGTGTAAGTGAAAAGGTGTTTCTTGAAACAACGGGTAATAGACTTATAGGAATTCCTAGCCAAAAGATGTTGTAAATGCTGCAACTTTATAAAAGCTCAAAGGATAACTGCACAAGTTCACTGGCAAGGGGCGGGGAAAACAACAACAAAAAAATCCATTAACGGTTACTAAATATACAGAAAGCACATCCAGCTCAGGAAATCCCTGAGCTAAGAATAGTTAGAAGCTGGAAGAGGATTACAGAATAGCATAACATGTGTGTCTCCATCCTACACTTATTTGCTTATGACCATCACTGGACAAAAGATACTGCCTTAGCAGCATCTTTGGTCTGAGCCACTATAACTATTCTTGAAGATTGCAAGTCATTCCTACAATACTTTTCCTTAAAAATGATAGCTTCCAAAATATCCCACTATACATTTCAACAGCCCATTAAAATTTTATTTCATATCTCATTATAGCAATTTAGAAGTTAAGAGGAAACACTACTTCTGCAGAGTCATCAACTTCTGGTACTTTTCAAGTTCACAGGACACCTCTTCATTAGGGCAAGAGCAGCCAAGTAAGCAACTTTCCCTAAAACAGTGCACACTTTTGAGTACTCTTCCCTTTTGACTGACAATTTTCAGAGACTGTTGTAGCAAACAGCTCTTACAAGGAATATAAATCAATGCTTTTAAATAGAATCATGTTAACAAAATTTGTTACTATACCCAAACCACTGTAGATCATTGTCCACATATATGCCAAACTCCTCTGTCAAAGAGGCTGCAGCAAATACTTTTATCACATACTTTCTGAATTTCTAATCCTTTCTCTATCTTCATAGAACTACTAAGTGTTCCTAGTAACTATCAGATCAAGTGTCTGTTTCAACACAATTTGTGGGTACCATTTAAATAGGAACAGTAATTTTACAGTGAATTTGATTTAAAGTAGTAATTGATACTACTTATAAATAACATTTTTCCCCCCTCAAACAGTAGTAAAATCATTGAGACATTTCTTATTTGTATTCTGGTAATGCCATCTGTAGATACATGAAGATAAAATTCACTCTTCTGAAGCTGAACTAAGATGAATGTACTCAAAGCTTCCATTCATTTTTAGGACTACCGATGAACTTGTTCATGCAGACTCCTTGTTTCTCACCTGTCTGTTCCTTTCATCCATTATTCTTGTGATCTGTATTTTCTTTCTCCCCATTTTCAGCCTCTTCTTTCTTTTGCTTTGCAATCCAGAAATTTACTAATCCAATAAATGTCACTCTTCAGTATTCTAACACATGATACGGTTTTCTTTTACTTTGTCTTCAGCTTGAGAAAAGGTTCCTATTTCTTCTTATAAGTGCCTAAAAAAATAAAATTTTGAATTAATTTATGAAATGCTGAAGAAGCATTATTGAACACCTGCATAGCCATAGAACATGTGCATGCATAAAATAGTTTGTGAAGAACCAAGTATTTTCATGAGTAAAATATTATACTACATACTTTGTTCCAATTAAATAGACTCCAACTAGTTTGCTAGATTCTACCTACAAGCTACAGATTTAAAATGACCAATAATTTCACACACTTTCAATTGATCGCCTTAAAAATTTACAGTTGTCAAAGGGGGTGCTGCTCACCACTCTAAGCTTTAGGTCTTGAGTTATCTGAGGTTTCAAAAATTTACCCACAAACTTTTGGTAAACTCCATTCATTATTTTGGGAAACTCTGTAGAGAAACCACTCTGCGTTTCCTGTTTCTCCTGTAAAATTATCACCACAATAACAAAACAAAGCCATGAGAATATCAAGTTTCTGTCCCTAAACTAAATTACATCTCATTTCATAAGACAATATTTGGGGTTTCACTGGGAACCAGCAGGGAGAAAGAAAGAGGGAGTATCTTATCTTTAAAAGGATAAAGACCCCAGAAAATATTTTCGTCACAGAACTATTTCACAGCTATCAAGACACCAATTAATAATTAAGACACTCACACAGTTACTCTCTCTACATAACTTGTAAATTACACACTTAGCAATAACCACTACCAGTCCAGCACTTGTTTCACTTTGTTATATTGTTTAGAAAGACAAAGATGCATGCAACTCAAAAAGTCAGTGTGCCATCAGAGTATTTTAATGTGGTAATGCACCAAACTGACTTGTAACACATTGATATTTAACAAACTTTAAATGCATTTTCAGTAAAAAACATTGCTAAGCCATATTCCAAACATACTGCTGGAACTGTAGGATAACATTAATTCAACAAAACTAGAGAGCAGTTGAAAATAAATAGCCTCTAGAACACCAACTGTATACCAGAATGTATAAACATGAAATAGGTACACCTTATTCTATTACCACCTAATATTCATTAAAATAAAAGGGGTAAAAACAGCCACAATATTAGCTTACAACCTCTCTAGCTTTCCAACCCAAAACGTCTTTTGAAATCAAGCCTTGCATATTTTACTACGGGTGTCACAATGCCATATCCTTGAGGCCATGTGTAGAAAGTGGTGCAACCACATCACCATCAGACAGTTAATAAGTAAAGACAACAAGAGGCGATTAGTCACAGGCTACACTTCACAATACATTCAATTTACACTGAGGAAACAACCGTGACATTCTGATGCAGCTTGGGAGGGAGGGAGAGGGGGGAAAAAGGAAAAAAAAAAAAGAAAGAAAAA
This sequence comes from Cariama cristata, assembly GCF_000690535.1. Classification (NCBI taxonomy): domain Eukaryota; kingdom Metazoa; phylum Chordata; class Aves; order Cariamiformes; family Cariamidae; genus Cariama; species Cariama cristata. Next base: position 34,750 of record NW_009606681.1, on the reverse strand, counting down.
GAGGTGGAGGACATCATAAAATGAAGGGATGTCATTTTATATTTACCTGATATCAACAAAGGACTGCTTTGGTAAAACATCATAAAATGCCCAACAGTATTTAGAAATACTATTCCATGGAATTTAAGATCAAATCAACACTAAGATTATGTGATGTCTATTGGTCAAAAGGATATGCGCTAGACATTGTTTATACAGCAAAACACTTAAAACCATGCATCAGCACTGCATTCCTTTTATTTTCTTTGACAAAAAAAACAACACTCTTCCAAGTTGCTGCTGAAAAGGTATTAATAGCTAGCTAAGGCCAGTTGAACAAGCCTCTACACAACCAACACCACACAGCAAATATTCTACATGGAAAGCAACAGCTGGCATATGAATTTGTATCTTTTTGTAAAAAAAAAAAAGGAAAATAAAAAAATAACTCAATCAAAAAAAAATCCCCCAAAATACCCCCCCCCAAAAAAAAAACCACACACACCCCACACAAACCTCAAGAATATCCATTGGACTCTAAGCTTCAATTCATAAAACATTCAGTCTTAAGTCAGCTGCCTCACTCTCTTTAAAAAAAAGAAAAATTCTCAGCTCATGCTATGATCACACATTAAATTTAGTTCTGCATAAATCTGGTTGCATTCCTTGAACGTACCTAATAAAGGGTCTCTGTAAGTAGCTCTTAAAATTTGTTTTCTCCTTCATGTGTGGCTTAATTTTTCAAATGTACCATGCATTATTGAAACAGTTCTCTGAATACCGAACTACCAGATTCCTTCCTCTGCTTTTTAAAAAGCATTCACCATCATAACTAGTACATACTAACAGCCACCACATGTGAGACCAAAGATCCATCTGGTCCAGCGTTTTATCTGTGGCTATTAGCAAGTATCACTAGGATAGTAAAGGAGGGACACAGGAATAGAATAAGCATGCATCATTAAAAGCGGTATTTATAAACAATTTCTCCAGATATTCAGTGATTTTTGAATCAGGAACTTCTGGAGTCATATATGGAATCTTAGATTTAAAGCTGTTAATCAAATCTTCTTCCATGAAAATTACTTTTGATTCCGTACAGATTTTTAGCACCTAGAAGCAAGGAGTTCCACAGCTTAGTTATGCATCAGAGTAGAAGATATATCCTTTCATTTAAGCCTGTTCCTGCTAATTATATTTTGTATCCACCGATTTTTAATTATACAAGGCAGTAAACAAACACTCATCTTCACTTTTCATGTCAGTCCTGATTTTGATGCCTATATTGTATCTTCCTTCAGTTACCTTGACTCAAAACTAAAGAATTCTACTCCCATCAACCACCTCTTACACAAAAGCCATTCTCTGGCCAGTCACCCTGTCCTCCTCTCTACCCTTTCCAGTTACACACTGCTCTTTCTGAAACAGGACAGGCAGTGTGTACAGTATACAAGATATGGAATATATAAAACGTTACAATAATCTACCATAAATTTATGCAGGAGCGTAACAATATTTTATGTTCTACCACATTAGACATACACCTAGGCAAATTTACTGGTTCTCAAAATTTTCCTAAGGAAACAGACTTATGAGGCAGAACACAATTTTAAAACCCCGATGTGGGACCACACACTCTTCATACAGTCCTATTTCATTCACTCAGCTCTTCCACCTTCCACAACACATTCAAAAGTAAGCCTGTGCGGTGAATAAATGGTTCTCAAAATTTTCCTAAGGAAACAGACTTATGAGGCAGAACACAATTTTAAAACCCCGATGTGGGACCACACACTCTTCATACAGTCCTATTTCATTCACTCAGCTCTTCCACCTTCCACAACACATATTCAAAAGTAAGCCTGTGCAGTGAATAAAATAAGGAGCTCATGGGAGAACAGGATAGAGAGGAAAAGAAATAAGGCCTCAGATTATGCAATATATATACTTAAGGAGAGAAAATAAAAGAGATGCACAAACATTTTCCATGAGCTAATGGAAGAAACAATAGCAGGGAAACACTATTATCTGCTCCACATACCATCACACACAGGGAAACGGGAAAACCGACAGTAATTTTCACCAACATTTTCTTATAGTTTTGGGGTGGTATTTCAGGTCTTTTAAAATTAGTATGCTCTATTAGGCATAAAAGTGTCAACCCATTTCCCATTTACGACCTCTGCTTCACCCTCTTTAATCAGCCCACTGTTGCCTCTCATCTCAGATCTGCTACTTCTTTCAACCTCAAGCGCTTTTCTCACTTAGCAAATTCCAAATTCCTCTTTGCGTGTCTCTCCCCGTCTGGGCCCAGCCTCTCCTCTCTCTCCCACAGGTTGCTATGGACACCAGAAACCTGGCTTTGAAACACATTTGCCAAAGGCAACCCAGCTCTGAAATACCGCATCCCTTACATTTTTAAGTCATGTACAAGATGATTTTCAAAGCCAAGGATTGAAACACAAGTTTGGTGTGAGCTTAGGGTAGAAAGGATCTTGACACTAACTGCAAAATCAGAGTAAATTGTGCAGTAAAAAGGCACTTTTCATGCATGCTCAGAACATCCAAATGGGAAGTTACCACCAATGACAAATGCATGTTACATTTCTCATGGGAGCAATGACTTTTCCGTTTTCTAATCCTTGGTCACGTCAGAGTTGCAGTTTTATTTTCTATCCTGACTAGCAACAAAACTATGTAAGATAAGATATAAGATTGTGTCCACTATATGGTTACATCAAAAAATGTAACTAGCTAAGTTTTAATTTTGCTAAATCATAGTTGCATTTCAAATGTATGTAGGTAAAATTCTTGTCTCAAAAACATTTTTTCTAGATCATCAACAAATTATGCCACATTTCTTTTATTTTGCCCAAAGAAAGGAAAACTATCAGACATATATGAAGATCAATGCACATTTATTCTGAGAGTAAACGTGAAACTAATCTGAAGTAACCTTGATGAAGGTAAAGTTCTACTTTAAGTGACAGAAACAAATTATAGCCACCAAATCTGCTTTATGCTACTTGCATAGGCACACGGAAGCAAATTATTTTTCAAGAAGAATTTCGGGCCTCTATTAAACAAAACAATAAAAGTAAGCAGAAAAAAAGGGGGAAGAAAAAAACCAACATGCTTCATGATAAGCTTCAAACAGAAAACAATGTCAGCTTGCAATAATAGCAAGAAAAATTATATTAGTAGCTGTCCAAGTAAAAGCCTCTATTATTGTTTAAAAGTAAACTTTATTCCAAATTTTCTGGATTTATTCCCTTCCTCAACACATGTGAAAACACACTAAATACTGAAAGACAACAGAACCATATGCAAAAATACACCCTCATGACTGCATATTTTCAGGAACTCAGATCAGTTTGTTTGTTGTCAAGGTTGCTTACAGTTTCATAAATAGCGAGAGATATATAACTTTAAAGCAAGGAAACTGTATTTGACCTATTTAAAAAGATTCTTTCAAGGGTTCAGTGGAAACAAATTCTATCTGTGCAGAACTCCACTCTGGAAGCCTTCTGGCAAAACAGGTTAGGAAAAACTGTATCAGAATTATACTGCTTCCATTTGTTTTCCTTTTATTTCCCTCTGCTTCTTTGTTTTCTTGGAACTTCCATTTCACCACCACAGTTACAGGTTACATTTGACAGTAACTGTCTCATCACAGGTCATTTACTGCAATGCACACAAAGAAATGCATGTCATGACGTCAGATAATTTGCATGATAACTCTCAAAAGCCACAGCTGCATGAAAACACAGATCTGTATAGATGCATCTTACACTGGTAAGCCTTAGGTAAGGCTTACTAAATAGCAGACAACAATTTTTACTAAATCAAGGTTAATAGGTCGTTTTCTTATCTTACAGGAGCCTGTGCAGAAATTTTTGTAGATTTGGCCCCTAAAATTAAGAGTCAAATAATGTCTTCACCAAAATAGCTAATCAAAAGGTTAAAGGGCTGCATGGAGCTGGGTCGAACCTGATTCTAAGACTTCATTTCACTGTCCAGAAGTGAAAGATAAGAACATTTTCTTCTCCATCGCCTCAAAAAGAATGCAAACCCATATGAAGTAAGTCTACAACTCCAGACACTGTTTTTAAATCCCAAACTAATTATACAAAATATATTCACTCCGATTTGGATCTGCACTGAAGATACTGAGAGTCATGGGACATTATTACTGTGCTCTAGACATTCTATCAGCCCTGCTCCAAAATTCATTGCTACCACTTTGAAGCTAGATTTTAAAATTAAGATTTCAAGCAAAGGGACTCTCCCTACCTGTATCTGCGCACTTAACAGAGATCACGCTCAGATTCTTCCAGGAGTTTTTGCAGATGTGTGCAACAACAGTAACAAAAATGTTTCCTACAGCCACATTTCTATAGCCTTGTCATCATACATTGCTGTAAGTAATGTCAAATATAAGTGTAAAACAACAGCACAGCCTACCCCTTCAAAACAAGACTACATGTTGTCATTTATCTCATACTTCTTCCTGTACCGCAGTATTAGGCAACAAATCTTTTTTCCAGCCTCAGTTTAGAAGCCATTCTTCTACATCCAAGTAGAGCCTTACAGTAAATGAGGCTGGCCTCTGAGCTCCAAGGTCCTCAGCTAGCAAGTGATACACAAGTATTGTTATAGAACAATAACACAATCCTTAGCCAAAATATCTTTTTTTTAAAAGTGGGACAACATAAAAAACAGGAAGTCATAAATAATTCTTTACTGATATTCTTTTTTTATGTATCATAAAATACTGGTTTCTTTCAGCTGGGAAGAACATTCATCTGATACTAGACCATTTAAGTAAACTGTACTTGTAAGCGTGGATTTGCAGTTTTGCAACTAAACATGGTCATCAGTTTCCACACTAAACTCCAATCTATTTCTGAGCTTCTAATTTGTAAGTTACACAGCTTTTCAAATTAAGTCTTGAATACATACTAGAAAAACAAATCTTGAAGTACTTTTTAAAAAAATATGGTCTTATTGAAGAACTGCAACTTCCAAATACCATTTAAATACACTGTTGCTCAAAATGGCCTTTTCTGCCATTCTTTTCCAGGCAGCAAGTCCTGTCTAAGATGATGTTGAATAACTATATTTTCCTGCAAATAGAACTACAGAAATCTAAGCTGTATGAAAAAAAATGAACTAAGATTCAGATGTCTGTTTTTAAAACAAGTTTTACTACTCCTAGAATGCACGGGTGTTTTTTTTTATTTTTGAAGATAGATTTTCCTGAGATGACAGATCAAACAGTTTTCAAGAACTATCAGTATCACCTATGACAGCACATGCACTCCTAGATAATATGACAAATGTAGCCTTGTCCAGGATCAGAAACAGCCAGGAATTCTGCTCTATTTAGTTATTTAAAATCAAGTGGGTTCACATTTCCATTAAACTCAATACTCAATTTTCACACTGTTACATTGCTATAAACTGTGTTCTTGGTCTACTGCTAAAGTCCAAAAAATATGTATCATCCTATTCCAAGTGTTTACACTCTCTAGAAGCAAAACAGCCATTATCAAGCTATCTGTAAAAGCACATATCTTTACTGCGTATTTTCAAGTGACATTAAACTCTGTTTTATTACTCCCATCTATAAATTTCATCTTGATACTTTCTAAAACAATTTATCTTTGCATTCTCAAAACCACGTTAGAACGCAGTTGGAAAATAGGATCTGGAAACTGATGAGCTAACAGTGAAGAAAGAGGACCACAGAAAGAGAACTAAACTTTCAATACTGGATTAAAATCCAATTTAAGATAGAAGCGGAACTTAATATTTTAAGTAATCACAAGAATTCTGTTGCCAGGCTTCTACAAACAGATTAAGAAAATAATGGCATGACTGAATAGCAGTCTGGAAAACATGCTCCAGAGAGTTTCTCAAGAAATTTGTTCCTAATTTATCATATAATTTGTTGAAAGATGTAACTTTTCCATGGTATATAAAAATAACCACAAAGAAAGATGATTCCAGGCACTGTTAACAAGACAAAACTCAATATTCAAGAGCTACGGTCAGAAAGACTAATTTCCCAGTGAATAAACCATAGCTTTTAGAACATCAATGTCAGTTTGAGCACAGTTTTAAATCTTTTGACCAGATAATCTTCCCTTTCTTTCCCCATTTACAGCTCTTAGAAAATTAATGAGCTAGATATAGAAATTTAAAATTAAGTTTAGATATGATTGCTCCATAACGAAATAGAAGAGCATTTGCAGCTATTTAATTAGTTTAAAACTCATTACATGTTTTGCAGCTTTCACAGTGACAAGCTTAAAGTGCAACTAAAAGCATTTAAACACAAGTTTTAAACCCAAACCTCTATACAACATAAGTCACAGAAGGAAGGTGTCTTTCCTGAAGTAAAATACACATAAAAAAATATATTAAATGTTTTTCAAGATCAAAAGCATCCACCTCAAGTTTATTATGAATCTGTAATGGCTGTGGAACTTAACTACCATGTGGCAAAAAAAAAAAAAAAAAAAAAAAGGCACAGAGCCACATGTCTTCTTATCAAAACTCCTTTCTGCCTTAAATGAAGGGAGCCGCCAGGATGTACCTCCCAAAATGCTTAGAAGAACTATGAGATGGCTTTAAATTTTCCCATTTCAATTTTCACCGTCCTTTCTGCCTTAAAAGAAGGGAGCCGCCCGGATATATCTCCCAAAATGCTTAGAACAAGTCTATGAGATGGTTTTAAATTTTCCGATTTCAATTTTCACCATTAAATTTTCACCATTTCACCCACAACAAAAAGCTGCTACAAGAGAGCTCTCCTCTGTTACAAAAGACAAAATAGAACCCTGCGAAATGAACTTTTTACATTCATCTTGGTGGGGGGGAATCACCAAAATCATGCTGCTGTTCTCAGCTGGGAAAATAATTTCATTTTTTATTTAAAGCTAGTCTAATAATTCAGGAAGAATCATCTGAAAAGACATGTTCACAAGTGTTTGTAATTAACTAAACAACAAACACCTAACAGTGTGGACAATTAAAAGGTTCATGTTAATGTCTTTCTTCATCTTACAGTAAAAGAGAAAAAAAATACATACAGGGGACTGTTCAGTTTCCAATTAATATCTTTACCAACCAGAATGGAGCTTTGATTCTGGTTTTGCAACATCTTAACACTTCATCAATCTTCTTCAGGCTCATTGACACATCTTTAGATAACACTTAAAATGTGTTACATACTGCTAAGTTAAGTCATGGCTTTAAGAAAAATTATTATCATCGGGAAATCTATTTCCAGAAGTCTTCATATTTCACCAGTTACTGCAGTGACACACAAGCTTTAATTACTGCTATCTAGGCTCATTACTTTTCCCATCTCAACTTAAGTTTATCAATAGATCAGAGAACACAGATGATCTTATTTTGCGTAACAACATGAATTTGGCAAAGGTATGGCTTGCTACCTCAAAGTTCTCCCAATACCTCTGCCCCACTTATCACATCCGTATTTATCTCTATGGAAATCAGCAAGGGGACTGCAACAGGACAGAAGATGTTTTCACAGTTACAACAGCTGAATACTGTTCTAAAGTACTAAACTGATTTGGTCAGATTTCTATGAAATTCTAGATAAGCTGCATCATCCGTTTGTTTTCCATTTATGTGGTCACTCACTGTTTTAATCATTTTACAGATAATGAAATGGAAAGCTTTGCTCTGATTTTTTAGCATGGCCATGCCAGGTCAAATTCAGTGGGAGCAGCACTTTAAACATAAGCAACAACATGTCAAAGTAACCTTAAAAATTCAGGTTGCTGGCATTTCTATTTGGACATCCTTATCCATAAGGAGTACTGTCCTCCTTGCCTCTGAGAACTACATGATTTAAGCAGATTATCTTTTCGGAGGAGTACTGAAGTTTTCAGTGGGTGCTTTGGGGCGGGAGGGGATGGCTAATTTTACAATCATTTAGAACCTCAGCAAATAACCTACATATAAAAAATTGAACATTCATAAACCAAAAGGTAGACAAAATTATCCCTCTATATAAGCTCTGATGTATCATAATCACATTTAACAGCTAGATTATTCAGAAAAAACAACACCTCAAAGCAACATCAGAAAAACAGAAATACAGTGTACTACTTTTACACATATTTCAAAATTAAACAAGGCACCAACTGAGCTAACCCAAACAGCATCCTGACATAAGATTTAAAATTTACAGAAATTAAGACAGGCAGAAAAAATATTCAGAACACAGCACATACTGTAGGGCAATGTTATGAGATTTATTACTGTTATCCTTCAAATACTGTCTTTAAAATTGCATTCAAATTTTAAAGGCTGCACTTCAGTTTTCTTGTAGCAAATGCCAAATAAGCAATTCTCCAGTTAAGTAAAACAGTGTCTGTTCTCAGTATATTAAAACTGACTGCTGTATAACTGGCAGAGTTTCCCAAGGCAAGAGTAGAAACCGTAGCAGATTTCTCCTTAGGAAGCATGTATATAAAACCCATTTGATTGCCTCTGTTTTTTAGTTTCTTCTACTGGAAAAAACAAAGAACATAAATTATGAGGTAATGTTATTTAACACTGAGTTTACCTAATGTAGAAAGCTGTACGAGTTTGGTACTTCGGTAAACTGATTTTGTGATTTGCAGCAAGACTTCTAAAACTCAATGAAGTTCTGAACACTTACCAGTGACTAAACTTCTAGTAATTCATTGTTACCTTTTATGAAGAGGAAAACTGCCCACTCTGCCTACAAAGTACAAACTGTTGAGGTAATGCAGCAAACAGCCGCAGGACAGCAACTTCAACACATGTTACTGAACAAACATTACGGTAATCAAAAACATTTACAGCTGACTTCAGGAATGTAACAGGATACCAAAGGCAGCCACAGCTTTCGCGTGGTTCTGCTTATACCTTGTCCTATAGGGAGCTTCCTCAAACCAGACTTCAAACTAAAAAGTGACAGAATTTATTCAAGTTCGTAGCAAGGAACAAATGTCAGTAGATGAGAGAACGGAAAAATAGGAGGATTATAAACAAGATTCTTCCTTGCACATTGTGCCTTTGCAAGACAGGTCTTTGTTTCCAAGTTTGGCTTCAGTCAACAGCGGCTTTGTAACACAGAGCACTGTAGGCTCCCATTTTGTACTTGGGAAACTTCTTCCCAAGGTTTCGCTCATTCTTAACTATCTGCTTCTTCTTGATCCTATATATCCCTTTTTCTTCATGCTCTTGCATGAGCTGCAGACTCCAAGCTTCTTGCCCCACTCCCACTTGTGGGTTTTTTGTTTGGGGTTTGGTTTGTTTTTTTACCTGATATGATGAGTAGTCTCCACAACCATTTCCCTCCTGAGCATACTCTCTTTCTTACCAAATACACATTTCCAGTCCTCCAGAGGATTCCACATGATACAGGCACCTCCCCTTTTAAAAGGGAACAGGACAGGAAAACCAAGAGGTATCACACATCAAAGAATCTGTAAGAAGCTTTAAATCACTGAACAATTATCCGGAAAACTTTTTTTGATAATTTATTCGATGTCTGATTAAATGACAGCATATAGTCATATTGTTGAAGTGCAACAATTATAAACCAGACAGACACGACAACATAATGCCTCAAACAGCCTGTATGCCTCAGCAAGACATTCAGCAAACCATAAAGACGCCTACATGTTTCTAACAAAGATTAGTGGTAAGATTCTTTTCCTGCAGCTGCCACAGCCTTTGTTCAAACCATCTCTTCTTTCAAAATTCAGATGTACCACCAGTTTAAACTTCTAAATAAAAAAAATTTTTAAAGAAGTTACACGGGACTTCAGAGATATTAAAATGAAATTTCAGTGAATTATTCCCTTCCCTGCATCCTCTTAAGGAAAGAGTCATTTTATATTTAAGTAAAATAAAACACCATTACTGTTGGTGCAGGGGTTACAGCAGATCATAAGGCAGGTCCTTTTCAAACACGCCTGGAGACTTTCTTTATAATTTAAAGGTTTCAGAATCTGAAGTAGACAGGTGGCAAATAACAAAATAATGTACAAGTGAGATGAATCCACTCAGCTACATCTCAGGAGAGATACTGGAAAAAGATTAAATACAGGCAGATTATAGGCAACATCAATGAACTCGGGAAGACTCTGCTAAGCACCCATGGTCAAGAAACAGTCCAATTCCCACAAACCCTCCAATTTCAGCAGCCACTTTTAAAAGCAGCCTAGAATGAAATTCCTTATTACCTAAAACATTTTACTGATTCAAGTACTTCATAACCCTCTTTCTCTCCTCCCACGCCCCGCCCCCCCCTCCCTGCCCAAAGGCTGGTGTTACTGCCATCCATTTGGATGTCTATGTTCTTAAAAGCAATCGCAAGGTAAGACTGTTCAAATCAATTACAGGGCAGGCCATTAAAAACAAAAGTTAACTACATTAAGATACATACCCCAGCACCTAAACATACTGTAGTAAAATCACTTTCTACTAAGAAAAGTAGCAAGAATATTATTCAGAATATTTTCTGCTCCTGCATATAAATCTTTTCCTTTATTGGCAGGGGATGTCTGGTAGACTGGGCATTGATGTGTCATTAAAATTAACATATCCACTTTGATTTACTTGCATAAATATTACCTAAACTACACTGATTATAGTACACTGAATCTTCAGATAAGAACTGTTCTCTGAATATAAACTGTTCCCTGAATAGAAACCTAATTCTAAAACTAACTTTGAAACTATTTTTTCCTTAGCAATGGCAACAAAGCAGCATACACAGTCAGTTAATATGGTTTAGTTGATAAGCAGAAATTCATGATGCTACAGTAACTCAGTTACTTGCTATACCTGCAAGGCAGAGCAAATCATAAAATCTAATTATTTCACCTTTCCTGCAGATTGCTGCAAATAGAAAACTTAAGTCATTTGACCCAAACTGACATTACTGCTTCACAACAAAGCTACATGAATCAACCGGTGGATATCTGTTTCAATAGCTTCTAGAATTAAATACTCAATAACTATAAATAAAAGAGACCAGTATGACATATTTGTTCCCATTATCCTATTAAAAACAGAAATTTTCAAAACTTCAAAAATATTTCAATTTCTCTTCCTGTCAACAAACCCTGACAAACATCTTACATGAAGAGAGTCACTAAAAAGGTCTGAATGAGAAGATACAGTTGACAGAAGTTTAAGTGAAGGCCTAGAAAAATTTAATCGAGGTCTCAAGCAAGACTCAATTAAGTGATCCATATGTAAATATACAAAGCCCTTCTGATAACTACTATATGAACAAACTACTACATCACTGAAGAGTTAAACAAGAGCCAGGAATACTGAGAAAAGCAAGATAGAGCAAACGCTGGATCTTAATGTATTTGAGAGGCAGCTGGCCTATTTTCAATTACATTAAGTAGCCAGGAATCTTAAGCAGAAGCCCAGACAGACTCAGATTATTGTAGACTTCCCTTACTGAAAACCTCTTCCATTTAAACAGGCATATTCATTTAACTTTGACATGAAACACTAGATGCAAATGCAAGCTTTTCCAAACTGTAAGGTAGACATCTCTGTCTTTACTACTTAGTCAGCCAAGTACTATCTGATGCAATGACTGCCTGGACCTGACAATAACCAGGATCCGTCAGGAATCAGATACTATAAATATATCTGGCCATCCAGACCCACAATTACACATTAAAAATTAAAAAAAACAAACAAACCCAAACCAACAGTCACACACAGCTTACTATCCCGATTTTGGAAAAGGAAAAAATAATTATCCTCACTATCAAAGAAACTGCCAGGAATGCCAAGAAGCAGCCCTGAAACCGCTTCAGAAGGCAAGACTGCATGATCAGCCTCAGTCTGTTACGCTATTAGAAGGTCAAAGTGCACATCTCAGCATTTAATTATTGCATCAATGATTTAAACCTGCTAGGAAAATTACACAAATCAGTGCCCATTTCACACACACTGCTGGATCCCTTCCATGCATGCCATCTTCTTGTTCACCGCTGATAAAAACCTACAAGACCTAGGAACTATATTTCAGTTGTAAAGAAAATACACAGCAGTCAGACATGAATGACTTCTCCTTGAAAGTATTAGTTCTAATTGCTGCACTTAATATTAACAGCAGCATCTTATTTTGAGAAGAACAGTTGCATCCCACTATAAAACTTGGGGTACTGCCTGTACCCCTGGTAGATGAAAGTGTGCAATGTGCAAGTTCAGACACCTCAGTCAATCTCTGAGCTTGGAGAAATGAGTGGTTAAAACTGGTGTTAAATTCCTGCATGTGAAGCGACAGACTTATTTAGACATAGAAATGAGGTTTTTTTATTCTAACAGCATCACTACAGTATACAAGAAAGAATCTAATTTTTTCCATTCCTTTCTTGTATGACAATAAAGCATCCTGTCTTCGTGAAAAACCCTATATACTTATTTGCCTAAGAAAACAAAAATAAAAAACCCCAAACACTCACATGTTAAATGTATTCATGACAGTGGATTCTGTGTAGTAGAATCAGATCCCAGCTTAATATGTTACAGCATCTCATTTTATTCATTCTAAGTAAATAATCTGTGAACATGATTATACGGAGTTATAGGAATAAAAAAGTGAACCACAGTGAACTGGTATGCAGTTTATACACAACTTTCAAGAACCTGCTTAGAATCATTCCTGCACCTACAAGAAATCTTAACTCCTCTTAAAAAAAGTTATTGTTGAGTAGTCCAGGCCTTCAGGACACTAAAACTGCCTTTTTTTTTTTTTTTTTAACATGCTGACTGGAAGCCTTGCAGCTGCTGAAGCAATAAATATTGACAGCTAGCTGGCAAACAGCAGAGATACCAGTGCCCGTAGTCTCCAATTTCACCTCCATCAGCAAAGACAAAGCCCAGAAAGGACAGCGCAACTAGTGCCTAATATGTTCATCTGTATTACTGCTGCTTTTGCCTGTACTAAAAGCATATTTTCCCCTCAATAAGACTGATGTACCTTTGAACATACCTGCTTTTGTATACCACTCTGAAACCTTCAACCACCTATTAAACCTCATTGCAACACACAGATATATAGTAACAAAGTTCTAACTCTGGCTACAAATCCCACCACAAGAAACTTCCAGCATCCAGTTCCATCCTTTCATGCTCTCACAAAGCTCAGCTCCTTCTCTCCCAACTCACGCTTTGCAAGTTTTGCATATGAGGCCACACACTGCTAAACAGACAACTTACAGCAAACATGGGAAAAGCTGTATGCCAAAATGAGAGATACTCCTGAGAGCACATAATGGAAGAAAGAATCAACGACGTGGATTTTTATTAAGAAATTGCGTTGGTGACTGAGTTCTACTTTTCTCTCAGTTCTCATCTCATATCCTCTACTTTGAGGCAGGATTACAGAAGCAGTAAGGAAACGCATTCAGACTTGCTTAAAGGAAAGAAAATTAAAACCAAACCAAAACACAAAGACTACAAACTTCTGTCTTCCCACTGGAAGAAAGGTATCTTTCCAGTAATTCATTCTAGAGTTCAGACAAATGGCAGATTGATAGTTGCTTTTTAGTAAGTTTAGTAGATTAAAAATCCTGCTGCCAGATTTTTCAATTGAGATTTGAAACAGTCTTCTTAGTATAACCCAAAATGTTGACCACTGAGTCAGACCTAGTTCTCAAAACTTCAGCATATGATTTCATCTGAAGCTAATAGATTTTTACCCCTGCACAGACACACCTATGATTAGTGTCTATGTTTAGTTAGATTTGTAAGAATTCACCAACATTCAGTGTCATTTTCTCCAGCATACAGCTTCACTGGGGGAAGGGATGGAGACATTCTCCACACCATAAACATTTGCCCACTTTCAAAGGAAGATGTGAATCAAAACAAGCTTATCCTGTACTTCTAGCAGGCACTACTCTTAAAATGTCGTATCAACCAATACTTGTGGAGATTCTTCCTTCTAGCTTCTTGTAGATTTTCCTTTCTCTTTGTTTACCACTGAATAGATTTAATTTTGGCAGTAATATCTGATTAAAAACATCAGTTAGCCTTTACAGATGGCAGGTACTCTCCTTCGTATACATCACTTACTCAAAAAAACACAAACCCTTTAAGTATTCCACATCAGAAAAAGTACCACATAAAATCTTAAGACTACCCTAAATGCACAGTTCAGTAACAGACAAGCATGCATGACCTAGGTCTATCACACAGGTATACAGCATCTAGAATGCAGCAATGCACAGTGCGTTGGTTTAAACGGAGTAAACCTAGACTTCTGCTTTTACATTTTAATGCTGCCGAGTCAGTCTGCATTATTTGCAAGCTGTCAGTTTGGGCATGGAAAGGAAGAAGTACTTAGTCTATCTAATGAATCCTCAGACTCAAAATCTCATTTTATTCAAATGGATGCCCTTACCTAAATCTTTCAGCAGGTGGAACTGAAGCCAAAATATTCCTGAACAGGATTGTAACATTCCCTATAATCTTCCCATATAGAGGTGAGATAGCTCTCAAATCTTATTGTTTGCTCTTTTTCGGAGTGAGTCCAAGTTCCCTTCAGTGAAGATGCTCCCCTCATACAGCTGGAAGAGAGGCATTAAAGAGAACGGGAAGTCCCCAAGAGCAGGGGAAAAAGTGTGATGGAGGACAGCAGCAGAAAGAGTTAACAGTAAGTTTATCTGTAGGGAGTTTTATCTGTGGCATTTCATCCAATTTGATGCCATGAAGCACAGAACAAAGACACGGACATTGCTTTTTAAATTTAGTAGATTCAAACAGACGTTAAAAAGAAACTGGTCTTCATTCACTTTTAAGGATTTCACCTTAAGGGAAGGTCTTTCAAGGATGCACACATATTCTTTGGCCTTCTGAAAGCAAAATCAATTAAGCACAAGACACAGTTCTTGTAACCAAAATATGCTTAGAACAGCCATGAGAAAAGGCAAGCTGAATCATGAAACTGAAATTAATAATTATTTGTCAATAGCACTGACAAACCCACTACAAACAAGTCACAGCTTTTACTAGAGATCTGAGCTTCCACTGGTGGTTCTGCAGTGGCTCAGATCCAGGCTGCTATGGAAAAGCAAAATGGGAACTCCAAACAGACCTTACTGTTTTCATATGCTACTAATTCAGGAGCTTGGGAGAGAGGGTTATTGATATTTTGACACACTTGAAAAGACCAACCATAGCTTCCAACACAATTATATTCTGTAGGGCTAGGAAACAGTATGTATACTAAGGTATATAACTGAGTGCACAATATCGTTATGCTTTATGGAATAATTTCAGTTCTCTATTATGTTTAAGACAATTTAATGCTGCTTTACTATGCGTGTCCTTAAAGTACTCAAAATAAAATCCACTGGACTTCCTTTTAATTTGTCTGCAAATACAGTATCTACCAAAACTAGGTAATTCAATAGAAAATATCTTCAATTTTTGAAGGAGCTTACTAGTCCATAATGACTAGTGCATCTAGAGAAATACCATCAAAAACCAAAATCCAACTACCCATTATCTGGAAGAAAGGGCCTACATAGTCTTGTCAACAGGAGGAGGCAAAAAAAAGTTACCAGTTGGAAGATGTACAAGTTAAATGACAACTAGTGGAGGTGGAATCCTTCGTTCCTCTGCTTTTAGCCAAGTCTCACTGGCATGACATGTGACCACTGGACCTGAAAAAGGAAGGAACTCCCAAAGCATCCAGAACCCACTTGAATCCTCAAGCTCAAGGAATGCAATCATGCAAGTCAGACTAAGTAAATCTCTTAGCAATGGGTTGTCAGAAATATGTTGTCCCATATTCAGTACTAAAGCTGCACTCCAGTGCTTAGATCCAACCCAGGACATTTTTATTTATCTGGGCCCATAGCTGCAATGCAAGAAAAATCCTGCTACTGCATGCTAAAATGGTATCGTGCAACAACAGGAGATGAGGAGCAAGCCATCTCACTCTTTCTGCTCAGCATAAGACATCAAAAAACCTTAAACAGTACACCAACATCAACATCACACTTTCAGCAACAAACCAGCATTAAACTTTATTAGCATTTTGCATAAGAGAGATTATATTCCACTAAAGAGATGATCCACCTGGTAACATTCTCTTCATAGAGGACTTATGTATGCCACTCTTCCCTGCATATTATCTCCCAAACGGTGACCTGTTAAATCCACAGAAGGCATGTGACTGACATTAGCTTCTAAGCACAGATGATACCAAGAAATTCTGACAATATCACAGCATTGCCGAAGTTTACATTTGTAGCTTTTCTTAAAGATTAAGCACTTGTGGATCAGATTGCTATTTTCAAATTTCATTTAAAAAATTAATCTTTAGTCATCATGGCAGCAGCAAACTGAATCACAACAGCCTGAAAACCAAAATACTCCAAGAGTTATGGTGGATTTAAAAAGTCCAACTACTTATGAATTCTCAGTTATATTCTTATACCAATATGCAGACATAATGGTATTCTTATACCAATATGCAGACATAATGCTGCAGCGTTCCAAATTCTGCAGTTGGTTACACCTCAGTTACAAGCTGAGTCTCTTCAAATAGTTGGATAACATTTTATTTAATTAACACAACTCTGAAAACATTCAGAGAAATTATAACTTTTGAGAGTTTCACTGTTTTATTCACTTGCATAAGACCATATGGTTACTAGACACATGCATGCTACGTATATTACGTGCTAAAATGGCAGCAGGTCAGTTCCGTACAAGCTGCTTGTACTAAATTTCTCCTGTAAGTGACATTAGAGTTTAGCTCTGGCACAGCAAACATAGGAAGAGCCCTCACATTCCAAACAACCATCTGAAGGCAAAAACTACGCCACTAGAGTACTAAGTATGCCAGTGCCACTTTAACCCATTTACTATTTTAAAGCACACATGCAAGCCTTGCATTTATGTTATCTATATTATGAATTTTTCACATTCAAAACTCCAAAGCTAATCGGCTTGTTTTACTCTCTTGCTACAAAAATTTAAGGAAGAGGTCACAAGACTGCAGTCTATAATATGTGGTGTCTAGGGCTGATGAAATTCAAAACGGTACATGTTGTTAACTGGGTAGGATATTCAACCACATTTGAAATATTTTACTGGTTTATTAAACCAACTGGGTACACAGTAACTACTAGAACACATTTTA
This sequence comes from Cariama cristata, assembly GCF_000690535.1. NCBI lineage: Eukaryota > Metazoa > Chordata > Aves > Cariamiformes > Cariamidae > Cariama > Cariama cristata. The sequence continues at coordinate 17,568 of NW_009606681.1, read as the reverse complement.
AATAAGTATCATTGCATACTGTTCCAACAATTTCATAGCAGATGTTCTCTATAAAAGATATTGACATATAAAAAACCCCCCACACTTGTCTCTACATATATTGACATATATAGAAATACATACACTGGCACATAAAAAGAACAAACAAATCTGAATTGTCAAAATCAATGGAGCACATACTAGAAATATTTTATCAACCTCTGTCACAATGCTTTCCTATGTCATACTACAAAAGAAGATACCACTACAGAGAATGCCAGCCCAATGGGTAAATGATAGCAATCTGTTCTAAAAGCTGCCTATAGACTAACACAGGGGAACATTTCAGATAATGTGTTTCATGGCTTCAGACTGCTGCCTTGGAGAATGCTAAAATAAAAGGAGAATAGACTTGATCACAGAGGTCAAGAGAGGTTAGAAAAGTATCTGTATTCTGCTTTAATATTTTTCTTTTCATAAGCACAGAGGAAAGCCTAACTCAAACACTTATCAGTAAGAGCATAATCAGAGTAAGGTTCAGGATTGAAGTTGGAGGCAGGGGGAATCATACAGACATTTTATAAATATTTAGGCAGCTAGCCCACATAAAAATCTCAGACTGATGCTACTTAGTGAAACCATATCCACAGTAGCTAGCTTCAAGTTAACTTATATACCTACTTAAGCTGCAATTGCATGTTTGCTGTATACTATAAGCACATCTTGACACTGTTCCTCTTAAGCAGAAACGGTGAGATTGCTCATACTTCACCGGTGCTCCCTTTCCACTGGATGGCGGACACCTGGAAACCAGACAGAACTATCAACAGGTAACCGAGTTATCCACAATAAAGATATGCTATGGGCATATCAAGAGAACAAAGAGAGGTAAAGGTAACAAGTATGCTGTAATAAATGGTTGGATTTTTAGTAGATGATACTTTAACCTAGCTCATTATTCAGAGTCATTCCTTAATTAGTCTGCAGAGAACACTAGCATTTATCAAAGAATACACTGACAAAGATACAGAAACCCACATTTTTACAGAAGACAAGTATTATAACACTTGCAATTTTAGTCACTCAAAGGTTAAGCACTAAACTATCTGAAGTCTACAGTACGGTCCTGATACATTCACCAGGTTTCTTTTTGACACCAGAACTTCTGCACTAAGGGACCACATTGGAGGCACCAAATCATCTCTAATATAGGAAAGATTTTTTTTAATGAACCAGGAGAAACACTTATATTAGCTACACACAGAATATGTATTCATATAGTGTCACACAAGCACATGACTGAGATACATTATCTGGTCAAGTAGCATCATATTCACTAAGTGCTAATGCACAGCAGTACTCTGCCTCATAGCTTTAACATCAAATCTGAGCCATCTTTGCACTTACAGGTTTCTATGCGGCCGCTGGTGAAGAATTCTCCACCCCTCAATCCATGGGAGCACAGAAGCTGTCACTGCAAAGGGGTGGGGGGTAACCAAACAAAAACACACCGACACAAAACTATACTCCTTCCATGCTAAACTATGCTTCACCTCTGCATAACTGTCAAAAACGTGAGCCTAGCTGAACTATAATGTTCCAATTGTTTACTTCTGCTAAACTTTGCGTTCGATTTGTTACTGCTCAAATATTTAAGCCATCACTTCCTTACCTGCAGACTTGAACCCAATTTTTCACTACATCTTATTTGAAATTTTTTCTCCATCTTGATGACTTGAGTTACACACCGTTCTGTGCTGCTCTTAGCAAAGTCACACAGAAGAACACCAAAAAAAAGAACCAGCACATTAGAAGTATGCAACAGTTAATACACTGAGAGCAGTCTTACACCACATTCCTTCCACAAAGAAAAAACCCACATAACTAAAAACAAGAGCTACACTGATAAAACACACAGAAAAGTAATGAGATAACTGAACCAGTAAACTTCAGTGTGAAGACAAAACTAGGACATGGGATCAACAAATACAACTTGTCTACAAAAAACATGTTTTTCTTCCTTCTAACACACACATTTCTGACTGCACCATGAAAAACATAGCTTCCAAATTTCACCAATATAGTAAAACCCAAAGTAACAGTGTTTCTACTGCAAGCAAATAATATTAGGGTCCTACAGTGAAAAGTTAGTGTTACAGATGATATGAAACATGTTTTTACTAAGAACAACAAATGCTCAATATTATACAAAGCATTTTAAAAATACCACTGACCTTGGTGGAGGACTTGGAATTATCTGCAACGATTTGATGTGTTATAGGTTACTCTTATTTCAGAAGCAAACAAAAACCCAACAACAGAAAGCAAAACTTACCTAACACGATTATCAATAAAAGTATAGCTTGCATAATGTAAAAATACGCAGATGCTCTGTTTAAGATCAGACAGTAATTGTTTTCTTTCTCCAAAAGTGTTGGCACATAATTGGTCAGCTTTAGAGCATCTACTTTTCAAGACCCCAGCTGGAAAAAAGGAACAAAAACCTGTTCATGTGACATACCCAGCTGACTGATCTAGATCTTTATTCGTGACAGCATTAGAAGACAAATCAAAAGTGACAGGGAAGATACTACAATAAGTAAAAAAAGAGATACTTCCTGAGAGTAGAATTCACAAGACTTGCTCTTTCTTCTTCGGGAGAAAAAAACACTAGCACTTTAACAGATAAACTTGACAGAAAGCTCATAATCTACCCACTGGGAAGTGAAATAAATGAAAGGTCCAAAAAAAATAGCAGAGAAAGACAGAAGGGGGCAGGGGAATGGTGCAGAAATACTTCTGGTTTACTTGCAACTATAAAAAAAAAACCACCAAACAAAACACCAAACACCAGCTGAAGTCTGACATATTCATTCTTCCAGATCCTCACACCAAAAATTATATGCAACATAACTTCAATTCTTTACATCACTTCATTTTAGTCAAGTCACATGGCATGCCATACCTCCTCTTCAAATTACTGTTCTGCCCTGTCACACTGACAAAGAACAGGACAAGAGATTGTTAAATTGCACCTAGGCAGGCAGACGAGAATTAAGGCATTTGCACCACAGTCAGAAAGCAACCAACCAACTTCAAAGGCAAGGCAAGGCATAAATCTTAAATTTCCGCAACGGCAAAACACTGAAAACCAGGCAAGGTTTGCCAATAAAAGTAACAACTGCTGCTAAAGCAGTGGATTAGCAGACAAGCTTTGAGGCACAGAAGTCCTCCAGAGCACAATAATTTAACCTACAGGTACCAACTGGAGAACTGAAAACAAATGCAAAAATGCAGCACTCTCACTAGAAAATTATTTCTAATTTTTTATCTTCTATATTTGTAAATAGCAAGAGCTGATGGAAGTTATACTTGGCAGAATAAAGTCCTCCATTAAAGCTAAGGCTTCTCAGAGTCAGGCATCCATTTGGTCAGATCAAATCGCAAAAGTGTAGAAAACTACCACCATCATCATCATCACAAGATCTGTATGCTGACCAGTTCAGAAGCCTCAGTCATACATACAGACCAAAATGAAACAAGATTTTTTACCTCCCCAGTTTTCCTGATATGTTAAAGGCCATCTGAGCCAAAAATTTCCTCTTAGAACAAGGGTATCAATCTAGACCGAAGACAGACAAATTTTGGAACTACAAGCTTTACTGAAAGTCACAAACTTCATTGTAGTCTGATCATCTAAATGAAACATGTAAACAAAAATAAGATATTTTTTTTTTTAAGCATGACTGATTCGAATTTGTCAGACAATAATTACAAACAATTTCAAGCCCACTTTTGAAGCCATTTCATGCAGCAAGGCTTGCTAAATCAAAAAATCTTAGTATGTTCTCACAATACATAAAAAAATGACCAAACCACATCTAATAAAGAAACAAATGGAAAAAGAATAGTTGGTGGGTGCCGACTGTCATTTGTTTTACTGGAACATATCAAAAAGTTTCAGTACTCTTCTGCTAAAGATATGAAGAAAAGCTGAAACAGGAATTCACAGCTACAAACCACACGAGACCACGTGCTAAGACACATCTACCTCAAAATGGAGGTGCATTGCCATCCACATCTTGCCAGTGAATAGTCATAACTGAACATATTAACCTATTTTCCCAAAGACTTAATAGGCAATAAATATGACTTCTAAGACATGTTCTCCATTAAGAAACAGGTGTGCCCCATTTAGGTACTACAACTAAAGAGCATTTTGTGACACTATGGATTTTCAAGCAGTAGGGATAAAAAAAATAAATGCTTTCACCATGTGGGTATCCTAACATGCCATTGACTTACACAGCTACAATAAACTAGTTTAAAGGTAGCCTGCATACATCTATCTACACACATCTATCACAATATAGCTTTACCTTTGATCTAAGAGGGGATCTGAGGAATTCTAGCTAAACAGACTAAAAGACTATTTTCCTGAATTTGATCCCTAATCTGGAAGACAGATCGAATTAGTAATATTTTTCCCACCATATGTTGTTCAGTATAGCACCTTAGCAAGTCTTTCAAATGCCAGCATTATTAAGATAAGCCAATGAAGTTGCTGTATAGTAAAAATAGGTAAGGCCTACCTATAAGCTTGTAACCTATCTGAGCATAATGCACAGACCTCTCGGATGCACAGGTCTAAGGTCTGGGTGAAGAACCTCCCGGTTTTAGATTTCACACATAAATTGCCCGAGACTAGCAAACCAGTACCATAACCCAGAAACACCTTTTAAAGAAAAATTGCTAAAACAGTACAGACATTACCTTCCCTCATTATCCAAATGACTCTGAGAAACTCTGGATCCAGCGCATCTTCCCGTGGGCAGACTATGAACCCTGGGCAGTACGAGGGCTGAACCCCCCACCCGCCCACGCGCCCCCCGTAACAGGCACAGCAGGAGAGAAGGGCTGGCCCTGTGCTGGGTTGGGTGGGCAAGGAGTATGTGTCTTTCTCCGTCTCTAAAACTACAGTCAGAGCTCCCTTCACCAAAATCCTGGGATTCCAGAACAACATCTCAATTCACTGGTGCATTCTGGAAATTAAGATTGACAATGAAAGTGCAGATCTAAAGGTACATTCGTTAAATTGAACAGTGAGACTTCAATATTTATTATAGCTCTCAAACACAAACGTACAGTTTCGCAATGAACGACTGCAGACATGTTCTCTAAACAATGATAATCCAATTAGGTATCACTCATTTAGACAGATACATTACTTTAATTATGCTCAAATTGTCTCCTATTGCTAAAATAAAAGTTAAATAATTTAATTAGGGAATACAGCAGAGGAGAAAGAGACAAAGACTTGGATCAAAAAGCTTATGTGAATGCCAAAAAGAGAAAAAGACTGTTCCCTACATACTCAGGAACCATTAGAACCCTTCAGCATTTTTTGCCAAACATGGTTTTACTTTTTTTTTTTTTAACAGTGTTTTAGAAAGTTTTGCTAAGGCAACTCATGTATTGACTACAGTACAGCAAACATGCTGTATTATAAAGAAAACAATAGCAAGATTTGACTAATGTGTATTAAAGAAAACACATTCACTACCATGGGAACCCCGTTAGAACCTACCACTATTTCAAGTAGTCTAAAGGAAGCTTTTCCGTGCTACAGTTCATGTCCTAATAATCTCTCTACTAATACTTCTAAGACATAAACATTAATACTATAACTTGGAACAAGCACACAGGCAATGTCGTCATCTTTCAGAATTTTCATCTCAATAGGTATAACAGACACAAGGGAACACGGTAGAAAGAATACCAGAACAAGATCTTCACCACGTATGCCATCACTACAGCCAAGGACTTAGCTGGAACATTCAAACTAATTCACTGGAAACTCATTGTAAGCAGAGTCAATGAATATGGGAGAAACAAGGAAAAAAATAAGTAAAAAAAAAATCCTACCACACACAACACAAAACCAAGTGTTACAAGAAGTGCACCAAATTCAGTTGAAAGCTGACTTTACAACTTCACCTAATCTGGTCTGTAAGTTTCAGTAGAATAATTTTGTTATAACAAACTGAACCATACCAAAATGATGCCTATACCAAGCATTTGGGATGCACAGCTCTAACAGGAAGACAAGCAAGTTCCACCTCTCAGTTTTCAGCAAATTGCAACTCTATCTGTAGACGTAACAGCACCAGCAATACCGGCAAAATAAAACTAGAGTTAGTTTAAACATTAAACTAGGACTTGCCAAGTTACTGTCATTTACAGGAAAAGCTCAAGACATCATGCAGCATATGCAAGACATTAACGTACAGTTACAACTACTTTTCTTGCTTCCTGAGTGGAGGTAGTATATAAAATCCACCTGGAAGTAGAACTCAAACATTATCAGGACAATTTGTTTTTAACCACGTCTTACAGAACCTTTTCTTCACCAAAAGGGTTGTCAAGTATTGGCACAGGCTGCCCAGGGGAGGGGTTGAGTCACCATCCCTGGAGGTATTTAAAAGACCTGTGGTGCTTAGGGACATGGTTTAGTGGTAGACTTGGCAGTGCTAGGTTAACGGTTGGACTTGATGATCTTAAAGGTCTTTTCTAACCTAAAGAATTCTATGATTCTAAGAAATAAAACGTGCTCTAATCCCTTGTTCAATACTGTAGCAATTACAATAACAACTGCAGCACAAACTCTTCCAAAGATACGCATTTTAAATGCGGAGCTTACCCTTCAGAATTAATACACCTACAACAATCTTTTTCATTAATATATGCAATTGTTTCCTTCCCCAAATTTGTATTTGCAGCTAAGAAAACGGAAGACAAGACAATTATAGAAAGTAGACAAACCCAGATACAGAGTCTCTTTCAAGTAAGTAGATACATTAATGGTAGGACACTTCGAAGTTTAAAGGTCAGATATACTCAGAAGTTTCAAACAAGGAGGTTGAGGTAAGACGAGGCTCACTCCCTCTCAAGCATCAAAGTTTGTAAACCATGCCAGACACACTCAAGCTACAAATATAAAAAACAACCTAAGCAAAGGAACACTCTTGGAACTGAATTTTGTATCTTCATTCCACTTTACTTGTATCTTGGTTGAACAAAACAAAAGCTGCTTTCTAGTTACTTTAACTGGGTGTTATCAAAATCCTGAATGAAAACATCTTTAAATCCTAACACAGGTGGGCTGAAGCATTTATGTTCAAGATCTAGTTATATCTTCAAAAAATTCTCACCTCCTCCTTCCTTCCTCCCCTGTGGCCCAAACACCAACATACCTCTGTGAGTGCACTACATGAAACCTAATGATTGGGATGGCTGTCCCTTCACTGTTCCAATATTGCTAACAGATCAGACTATATTAAGATAAGCTAATTATGCCAGTGAAGTATCTTATAAACCATTAAGATTAAGGAGAAGAGACCACGAAGAATTAAAAGCAGTGAAGTACAGATAAGACAGAAGCAAGAATTGTGATACCAGCTATTCAAGATAAGAAACCTGGAGGACTCCTCGTCAGATTGCAACTCCAGATTTTAGCCTGTACTTACTTTCTCCTGCTTCTAACAGCTGTAACAAGCACAAAAAAAAATTCACATGAAGAGCTGTTGTTCCTTACACCTTCAGAAAATTAGTCATTCAAGCCTTAGAAGAACACACCAAAATCTTTGTCTTGCTTGCAGGCATTATCTACACGCATGCAAGACAGAGACAGCTACAGAAACAAACATAGATGCCTTAAAAGAAATAGATCTGAAGAAAAATCCTCAGATTATAAATTAGTTTGTTGCACAGAAAGTTTTCAAGAAGTTTATCACATCATCGTCTCATTAACATTTCATTAAAGGGATGCATGACAAAAAAGCAGGTTGAAACCTCTTTTGAGAACCAGTCAGCCAGTATCTTCATGGATATCGTGGCAGCTTTTATTACTGAACAATTCAGCTTTAAGAATACCATAAGATCCAGAAAGTCCTCAATAAAACACAGATATGAGCTTCATGTGCGTGTGGGGAGAGGGATTTTAAAGAAATTTATCAGTATTTCTTAAGAACAAAACAAGGTATTTCCTCCACTCCTCTGTTTCTTTGGGCGGGGGGCAGGTCCAGGGGAGATTAGACACAAGGTGTTAAAACAGAAAAAGCTAAACAGTTTCTAGACAAACAGGTCTTCTGACTTTCTTTGATGGAAATAAGCTCCTGCTCCCCAACCTCCAGAACATGTGTGTAAGAGAAGCAAATTGCTGTCCAAAACTACTTACTATTATGGTCCAAAGTCTGGCAAGAGAAAAACAGAGGACAGGCGGTTAGAATGATAACCCATTCAGCTTCTGCTCTAGATCACAAGAATCAAATCCTGAGCACAAATGCTGCATAGTCAATTCCCTGCACAAAATCGCCAAACCATTACAGAATTTTGCAAACACCATCCTGACCAGACTCTTTGGCTAGGAAGAGATCACAAATGTTCCACACAACTATGTTCCCATACACTTACAAACAGGCATCATCAAAATGAAGATCTACTTAAGATTTAACTTTATTCTGCTGAATGAATGAATCACAGCCTAATATGACTTTTAGATCAAATCATTAAAAGCAAAGCAAATTAAGAAACTGAATACAGAGTTCTAAATCATCCTACCTTTAAGTTTATTTTCAGAAAATTAGATAAAACACTTAAGAAAATAACACTGTTTACTGATATAAGATTAGGGCACTATCAACAATGGCACTAAAATCCTGAAGATGGGACTGCCTATTACCCACAGCTTTCTAAACCTACTTTTCTAATAAAATGAGGTTTACATGATCACAGCCTACTCTCCCTCGTTAACAGCTTCCGTTTTAATTGGCCAGTCTCAACCAAGTGGAACAGTATCAATTATTTTTAAGACTTTTTATAAAGTGCTGCAGAATTTTTGACCTGGCAGTTGCACACAGCCCCCGGGCAAAGCACCAGCCCGGCAGTGACCAGAGAGGCAGTGGGTCCTGTTGGATCACCCGGGCAGTCAGCAGGCACCTGCACGCAGACTAGACACAGCCAGAAGGCCACTTGAGATATACAAAGAACTTAAGAGAAATGCACTGTATAGAGGGGATACTCTGAAAGATCAGGGAATAACAGAAGAGTCAAAAAATAAGGGAAAAGAAAGTTCTGTAAGTTCTATTACTTGCAAAACCACTACTGTACTAATACTGTTCAGACTATTTTTAAACTGACTTCCACCGTTTCTCCAAGTCATATTTTAATACCATAAATAAAATGGGCTATAGTACACAGAATAAAAATTTTCATGTACACATTGTCTTTGTTCTTCCCTCTTCCCCATACCATGCCTCATTTGCTCCTCACCAACGCAGCCATAAAGCTGGAATCCTTTTATCTCATGCAATCACACTGGTTATGCTTGCCTAGATCTTTGCCTGCTACAGATCCTTCAATGAACTCCACCTCCTCTCAGACAAAAATTAGAAGGTGAAAAGAAAGAAAATGGCAGCAAAACCCAATAGCACCTATTAGCAACATTAAGCTGGTTGTAGCCTAGGCTTGTTCTAAAGTATTTCTTCAGTCCTGTAGCAAGACCTGATGGTTACACTCACTCAGCAGCCCAACCAGGACCCCAACTACTGCACAAGCACGTTTGGATCACCAGAGGGTGCTGCAGGGGCTCAGAACATGACTACACTGCAGATCTGGGCTTGGCTCACAACCTTCTAACACGGGGCAAGTCCTGTTCTCAGCTACAAAAAAACAAACAAACAAACCAACCCCAAAAAACAAACAAACAAAAAAAACAAACAAACAAAAAAAAAACACCACAGGTCTTTACTTGGGTCTCTTAGTGGTCATAACATTTCGATTTCCTCTCCAATCACCTCTTCTGAAGTAGATGTCTCTGATATTTTCTGATAGAATCCGCTGCAAGTTCTATATAAGCACCTTCTGCTAACATACTATTCATTGTAAATACGCGTGTACTTGACAACAACAGGGTTCATGGACTAATTCTAGGGCATCCTCAAAGGTAACTATAAAAACAAGCATGTCACCATTAGGCTTAACTTGATGGTACTGGAGGCCATCTTCTCAGCAAAAACATATGGGGAAATCTACAAATCGAGGAAAAAAGACTGCAACCCACTGAACTAGAGAAGTCTCATATGTAGGGCATGCTAAAAGTATGTGCAGAAAAGATTTACTGAAAAGCAGCTAATGGGATAACTGTGGGCTACCAGGTTACATTTCATTTCACTGCGAATCCAAGTCCCCTATGTAGATAAGCCTGTAAAAAACAATTCAACCAGGAGTCACCAGAAGCATCCTTCAAAATACTATGACAGTAATAGTTGAAATTTTCAACTCTCCCATAATCCTATTTCACCTCCTGAACAAATCATTAGTCTTTTAAAGTACTCTCCTCTTATTTTGCATAAAGCATCTAAATGACTCCAGTATTCAGGAATATTAATAAGTGATGTTTTAAAATCCAGAACTCTCAATCATTTGAACACCACATCTTACTACTTCCTTGAAGCTACTGAATGACAACGATAAGTAGAAACATTGACCAACAGCTTTTTTTTTTTTAAACCACAACAACAAAAAAATCATTTGACAATTATCTTATGATAACTTTTGTTGTTCCCCCCCCTCCCTTCAAATGTCAAGTCATATAAAACCCATGACAAAGTCTGGGGGACTTCTTGAATTTCTTCGTTTCCTTCACTGAGAACAAGAGTTCTGTATTTGACTGATTCTGTAATATAGATTTGATAAAATAAAATATTTTTTAAATTTCAGTTAATTTAATTGGTACTTCCCATTACTCTTTTTCACAGCTATTCAGGTTAGCAGTTTACAGATTTGTGACAAAAAACCCCAAGCAGCTACTAAAAAACTCAGTATTATTCTCTGACATTCAACAATGCTATTACACACACTATATACTCCTTGCGACTTTTCAGAGTATTTGTGTTAATAAGTAGAACTTCTGCAAATATACCTATATCCCATACCACCAATATCCTGCAAATACCTGCTTCCACCTACTGACCACATCTCTCTTCAGCCATCTATGATTTTGTCTCCTTCCCTTGAAGGAGGAGTTCTAATTTAGTGTTTCCTAATGAAAACCATTAATACTTTACTGCCGGCACTTTTTTCATAGTCGAGCCCAACATCTCTCAAAGCAAAGATCTTCATACACGTTTCAGTGATAATGAACTAAAGTCACTACCATTTGGAACGCTATGAACAAAGATAAGGAGAACAACAAGAGGACAAAACAAAAAACCAACACACAAACCACAACAACCCTAACTCTCCAAAAGAAACATGGGAGGATATTAAGGAAGTCTCTCAGAGGAAATCCTTATCCTGTACTCCAAAGTTTCAATCCCAAAAGCCAACTGGTCAAGTTCGTCTGAGTTTGTTAATATAGATATCAACGAACATAATTTGACAGTCTATAGGCTCAAAAATTTAGCAGAAAGCACTTTCCCTCTCTGTACACATCAATGGTATATCTCTTCACATATCTTTTACTTTTCCCTCTTTTATCCTGATATCAACAGGCTTCTGAGCATAAACTTAAGACACGTGAACTGCAGTTAAAACCTCCTATCATTACACTGTAATTTTAACAGCTTCAAGGAAAAATAAAAATATTTAGTTACTGAAAAATTTAGTTTATTACCCTCACTGCATGACAACATAATACGAGCACAGGGATGATGAAACATCTCATTTTCTCAAATATTCTCAGAAGACTCAGTGCTTTGAAAGGTCACACTGGAAAAAAGCAACATTTTTTAATTGCTATATACACCAACTTATTAGCAGTCATTCTTGTCCGCTTACAGTTTTTAAAACAGGATGCATGCAGTCATATCAGGAAGAGGGCAGTTGCTGTGAAAGAACGATACCAAAACCAAGATGTCCCTAATGTTGATAACCTCACACAATGTTTCTGAGCTATACTATACAAGTTTTCCACAACAGTAAGTTGGTCAATTAAATACAATTCAAAACATCTGGGAAAGATGTTGGCTTAAAAACACTGTCACTTTTTTGGTATCTGAGGGGAAAAGAAAAAAAAAAAACAAACCACAAAAACTATCACAACTTCTTTCTCAGGCTCCTGGACTCAAGTACTGCAGATTTTGTGCGATAAGGGGGGGGAGGTCACCTTATTCTGACACCTTTCAACGGTTTCTTTAAGGGGCGCTGTCAAGGCAAGTCTGTACTGCCCTTTATGACCCCTCATCTTTCTGTACGTGTGTGTGTATCTGTGAGTGTCTCAAGGTTCAACTACTTCCTTACTCTCTTCTCTTACAACTCTTCGTAAAATGATGGGATATGGAAGAATTACACTTACAATACCTTCCTACACATCATAAGGGATACTAAAATGATCTCCTCTGAATTCTTTCTCTCAATTCTGTACGCCAGTATCTTCAAGAAAAAAAAAGGTTTAAAAGCATAGCCAGAGCACAGCTCAGTTATAGATGTGCTTACCTAATTACATAGCTTTAAGTTTAATAATTTATGCCCCTTGACCTTCCAAACATTGTAAGTGATCACAGAAAATTACAAGGTCAGGCCTGTGCATATTGGTACGGCACTCAATACTGACACTGACCACAGCTTGCAAGTATTACTGCAGGTATTAAAATTATGTATCCGCTTTACATATTCTCACAGGTCTATGGTTAGCTTCCAAACAATAAAAATAACATTAGTCCAATCCATGAAATCCTAAATTACAATGTTGGAAGCAATCTGGTTTTCAAATAAAGCTGAGTTTCAAAAACACTTGAAAACATTTGAAGTAAACAGAAAAAATTATTCTTCCGCTCTATTATTATCATCATAAAAGTATCACAAGCACAAACCTATCTGTTCTACACCCCACTCTTTCAGGTGATCTCCGACCACCACAATGAATGCAAACACATTTTTCTCCTCGTTATTTAGCTTTTTATTAATAAAGAAAAAAAAAAAGTCAGGAATCCACAATAAAAGATGCTTTGTCATCAGTGTCTGGTACACAGAGAGTTAACTCAAAGCAAGCACCTTTCCACAACTGTGCCTAGCTGTTAATTCCTAACACTTACTTTTTATCTTGGTATACTTAAAACAGGCATGCAACAATACTTAGTAACTACTAGTGAAATCCAGCTGAGCACAAAGCAATGCAGAATGCACTTTTAAGTCTCCAGGTTGGCCTATAAGGACTTTGGCAGAATTCTAAAGCTCTTCAGGGACAGAGACAAATATAACTGGGAGACCTACCTAATTAAGCATCGCTAACATTTTGAATATAAAGTAGTTAATTCCCTGAAAAATAATTCAATTAATCACACTCTTATTAAGAAGGAGGTATTTTCTTCTCATCATACAGGCACGCTTGTCCTGTTACACCACATGGGTAACAAAACGCACAGTGCTTTCTGTAGAAAAGGTTCTATATTCCTCTGGACCAAAATTTTTTTAAAAAAGACTGGCCACAAAATTTAGCTGTCTTTACCTGACAGTCATTCCTGCCTAATTCTTCATTGCAGCCTCAGATTAAGCATAAAAGCAGTAAGGAAGATTACCATATATACCATTTAAAATATTCCAACTCAGTGACTGTTTTTGCAAGGGGGACTGAAATCTCAGGAAGAGAGTTGTTTTGCAACGTATTATTTCCTCTTTAGTGTCAAATGGAAATGAGAGTATAAAGCACAGGGGTTTATGCTCCTAAAGAAAAATGTAAGAGTTACAGAAATCTAGAAAAATTCTCACAGAACCATTAAACAGAAGTCAAAACAATACAGCTGAGAAACAAAAATATGGAGTCCCTTAATATGGAAGAAAAAAAATCCCTTCCTTTCAACTCCATAAGCAGTAACTTGAAAGGTCAAGTGTTAAAATAAGAATGCTCCATATGAGGTGGGTGGTAAGAGGTAGAAATCTAGATCAGATGCTTACTTTAAAATAAACAAAGCAAAATACACTATTGCAAGCTACAAACTTAACCTTCCGTAGCATTATTTATTAGCTGGTACTCTACCACAGAGCACATGCTGGGGGAAGGGGAGGGTAATTGTCATATCGCACAGTTGAAGTCTGTTTTTTAACTCTTAGTAATACTATCTTGTTCATTCACTAGATACTGTATCAATGACCTAAAATGTATTTTGATTAGCTGTCCAAAAAAGTTCCTGAAGTCTTTTACTGCAAGGTGAACAAAATTAACGTGGGGGAAAAACGCAAAAGAATGTCTTCTTGTAATCTTACAAACCTCCTAAGACACCAAAACCACCTTGTAAACACTCAGGGAAAAAGCCAGCTGTATTTAGTCATTTCAACAGTGACTGCGCCTTTGGAGACTTTATTCATTTTCCCATGATAGGAGAAAGAGTTAAACTAAGCCCACATTCAGGACCACTTCAGTAACACATTGGCAAGTCCATTCACCTAATTATTGTGCTAGCCTTTCAGTGCTACAGTAAAGCATACAAGAAAAAAAAAAAAGAATAAAAAAAAGAGGAATGGTGCATTTATTTCCCTGATTACTTTACCAGAGCTGAAGCAATCAAATCTGAACACAAGACAACAGGCATCAAAATTCAGCCGTATTACGATGGACAGAGATCGACTTTTGTTCCATTTGATCAACTGAAGAACACATTATTACACATGTGAAATAGTATCTTTCAAATACAAGAAATGCAAAAACTTAAATAAAGTGACTCTGTGCATTAAGAAGTCATACAGCATATACATCACCATCTGATGCTCAAATTAATTCAAAGTTTTGTTTCAATGAGAAGGAAAAGTATGTCCCAGTGTTTTGCACACATTATCAGGCTGCTGTCATGACTGAATAGGCCCAAAGCCTAAGTCTTACACAGAGTATTTAATCCTGTGGCCTTTAAAAATAAAAATTAAGAATTTGGTGAGGTGACTAAAGTGCTTTAACGTTACATTTTCAGAATACATATTTTTAAAAAATTGAGCTGAAACATGCAGACATCTCTCATGCAAGGCATAACAAACCACAGTTATCACTAACTCAAGATATTTCTTATTTAGGAAAAAAACTTAGTTCCCAAACTAATACAATTACACTGCATTATACTACACTACTTTTACTAGTGTTAGAGAATTAATCAGTTGCGTTTGGCCATGCACGGCATCACCGAGAGCAGGCAAGGTAACCCAGCATTGTTCACAGACTTGCATGGTGCTTCCAGTCTCCCTGAAGCAGCGCTTAGGCCCAGAATACACAGAATGACATCAACAAGTTATCTGGGAAACTTGGCTAACGTTCTATAATAAACCTATAAAAGCTTTGCTGTCCACATTAACCAGTTTAAGGTAAACTGCATAGATCAAATAAGGTTTCTAAAGAAGATAGGTCCTCTGTCATAATAAGCCATTTTATTCTCCAGAATTATTTCAAGTTCTAATTCAGACAAGTCCTTCTCATCTTACATGTCCAACATGACTCAATTCTATACATCAATTTACCTAGCTTTGTAAAATTCAACGTTCGCTTATTTCTTCATCCTTTGTTTCACTGAGAAAGAAACCAATATTATGTGAAGTTACAGGAATCTAAGTCCAGATATCTACATATATGCAAAGCATTCTATGGGCCCACTCATTTATAGAGGCGAGGTGTAACCACACTGGTTTAAATACACACTTAAAAAAACCAGAGTAAAACAAGCAAGCATACAAGCTAAAGGCTAACATATTTCTACCATAGTTTACAATCTGTAAATGCCTTCTCACAAATAAATCACTAGAAATACCAGAATATTAAAATTGGTTTAGATGAGCTGCACTGGCAGAAAGAGAGACTGCCACCTACACTAGAATTGTTGGAAGTAGATCCTGTCCCTCTCATGGAAGGATTCTTCTCGTTTACTGATAGAGAGACTGCCACCTACACTAGAATTGTTCGAAGTAGATCCTGTCCCTCTCATTGAAGGATTCTTCTCGTTTACTGACGATACTCTTCTGCAACTACTGGTGGACAACATCAACTACAGATTTAGAAAAGAACGATGGAGGAGAAAAATAACTAACCAGGGCACCGGGCTATTTTCCTTCCTAAATTCCAAACTGAATTCCCTCAATCAAAAAAGGCTCATCTCCAACTGCCCAGCACTACCATAATCCCTTAAGATCAAGACAAATTCTTCCATTCTCTCTTTTTTGTTTTGCTAGCTAAATAAGTATAGAATTTTAAAATATAATTTTATAATTATGCCTTTTAGTGACCAAAAGTGTTAACATTACATCTTCATTACAAAATTCTTCTAAATTATGTAATTGAAAGACATGTCATTTTGCACATATTCTAGCACCTAAATGAAAAAAAAAAATAGTTTAAAAGAGGAACCTCATACTTCTCCCCCAAATGCCAATCACTTGTTAGGAGAAAAAAAACCAAAGATTACATTCTTGTATGTAAGAGGTAGAGATAAATATTTTAAATAATTTAAAAAACAGAATAGATTATAGGAATGTTGCTCTAACATCTTTTACACAGGTTGTATAAACTAGCTAGCAATAACAAGACAACAGAAATATCAAAATACAGATACCTAGTTCCTAAAAATGAAAAAAGACTTGTATAAGGAACAATTATGTGTAGTCAGCCAACATAATTAAGTTTGAAAGCTTACAGCCTTCCTTATGTTACCTAAAAATTTACCAGACTGTGAAAAAGGTTTAAAATAAATACTGTCTATATTATCAATTCCATATCGAACCAGGTTTTTTCCCCCTTCCTTACTACTGTTTACAAATTATCCCTTTTTGTTGCTCCTTTGTACTTTGCAGAACCCCCTTCCCCCCCACTGTTCAATTTAGCCTTTGTATGACTATGGGACACAATGGTTTTACACTAAGCACTAAAAAAAACCCTCTTCTTAAATTGTCTTTTTTTCCTCCCTGTACAACTCCAGTTTCTCAACTCTGCAATTAATCACCTGTCAAACAAGTCACCATGGCTTAGTTTTTCCAAGGAATTCCACTCTCCTCACCACCCAGCATCTCGAAAGCAGGTAAAAATTCATTCGAAAATATAGCTCCATAAACTCATAAAATTTACTGTCTTTCCAGTCAGAAACTGAACAGTCCCTTTTCTTATCCTCACGACTTCTGCCCAGAGCTGCTGAACACAAACCCCTACTTGCGGTACAACACAGCTGTACCTTCAATCTTCCTCTGGACAAAACACCCTCCAGTTTACACATTAGCGAACAGTTTCTCCTCCCATTCGCAGCCCACCTTTCTGCGGTGCCCAACTACTTTAACACTTTCTACCTTCACCTGCTCCCTCCCCGACCCCCGATCATTTTAGCTAGCGTATACCACGGACAGACTCCCAGGAAGGATTTTTTTGTTTGTTTGTTTGTTTTTAAAGGCGACGTTGCTCACCCAACGCGGCTGCCGAGAAGCAGGACAAAAGGCACTTTTTTCCTCCCGCCTTTCCCGACACACGCACCCCACCCGAGCGGAGAACTCGGCCACCCGGGCGAAGGCGACCTTACCTCAGTGCTCCCCGAAGGCCGGGGCCTCGCACCCCACCCTCTCTCCCCGGTGCAC
>NW_009606680.1:0-5936 GCF_000690535.1 Cariama cristata | reverse complement strand
CTCTGTTTCAGCCAAACCAGGACATTCCATCCCTTATTCCATACCATCCACGTCATACTCAGGTGATTACTGACTTTCCCCAACTCCAAGTAATTATACATATTATACATATATACAGACATTAGTTTATGAATGGGGGTTTCCATCTATCATAGCAGTCTATCAGGACATGAAAAATGGTGTGAGATTTAGCACAGTTCATGCCCATGAGTTGCAGGTTGAAGGTGTCAACATCGTGGAAGTTACTGGATGCCCCTTGTTGAAGCTAGCTCCTGTTGTTATCACTATGGTGTTAGCCTGAAAGACACTTATTGAATACTGTTAGTGTTATGTATCAATTTGTACCAATTGACATCATACAGTTCAAAACTGAGCATTCTCACCTCGAATCAAATCCCCTTGAGGTACACACTGGACTTCACAATCCTTCAGCATCACCCACCAAGTACATCCAGGCCCTTGAGCAAAAGCAATCCCACGAATGGGTTTGCCTTTGCCCGAACCAGGATACACCCAAACAGTTTTCCCCACGTACTCCTTTCATGCACCACAGGGACTTTGTCCCCTTCTACAGTCTGCAGAAGATCTGACTGAGCAGGACCAGCTCGATTGATGGATCCCCTGGTGTTAACTATCCAGGTGGCTTGTGCCAAATGTTTATCCCAATTTTTAAAAGTTCCACCACCCAGCGCTTTTAGTGTAGTCTTTAACAAACCATTGTACCGCTCAATTTTCCCTGAGGCTGGTGCATGACAGGGGATGTGGTATATCCATTCAATACCATGTTCTTTAGCCCAAGTCTCCATGAGATTGTTTCGGAAATGAGTCCCATTGTCCAACTGGATTCTTTCTGGAGTGCCGTGCCGCCACAAAACTTGCTTTTCAATGCCCAGGATAGTATTCCGGGCAGTGGCATGGGCATGGGATACGTTTCCAGCCAACTGGTGGTTGCTTCCACAATTGTGAGTACCTGGTGTTTTCCTTGGCGGGTTTGTGGGAGTGTAATATAGTCAATTTGCCAAGGCACCCCATATTTATATTTTTGCCATCGTCCTCCATACCACAGAGCCTTTAGCCGCTTGGCTTGCTTGATTGCAGCGCATGTTTCACATTCATGGATGACCTGTGCAATACTGTCTATGGTTATATCCACCCCTCGATCACAAGCCCATCTATAGGTGGCATCCCTTCCTTGATGGCCTGAGGTGTCATGGGCCCACCGAGCTAGAAAAAGTTCCCCTTCATGCTCCCAGTTCAGATCCACCTGAGCCAATTCAATCTTAGCGGCTTGATCTGCCTTCTGATTGTTGTGATGTTCCTCTGTGGCTCGACTCTTAGGCACATGAGCATCTACGTGCCGTACTTTTACAGTGAGGTTCTCTAACCGGGCAGTAATATCTTGCCACAGTGTGGAGGCCCAAATGGGTTTTCCTCTGCGCTGCCAGTTACTCTGCTTCCACTGCTTGAGCCACCCCCACAAGGCATTTGCCACCAGCCATGAGTCTGTATACAGGCCATTTTCCTCTTTCAGCAATGTCTAAGGCCAGTTGGATAGCTTTTACTGCTGCAAACTGACTTGATTCACTTTATCCTTCAGTTGCTTCAGTGACTCGCCGAATAGGACTCCACACAGACGCTTTCCACCTCCGGCATTTTCCTACTAAAGGGCAGAATCCCTCACTGAACGGGGCATACCGCTTTTCATCCTCTGGTAGTTCATTATACCATGGAGACTCATCAGTGCATGTCACCTCCTCTTCTTCTGGTGACATGTTGAAATTTTTTCCTTCTGGCCAGTCTATGATTACTTCCAAGATTCCTGGGCGATTAGTACTTCCTATTCGAGCCCTCTGTACGATTAATTGTGGGATTCACAGGGAGTGTTGCGAGCCACCTTGAACAATTCAACATAGCCTTGAAGGAAATAGAATGAGAAAGCAAGTAATGAAGCAACTGCAGAAAGGGAGCTGAAGATGAAAATGTTTTGAAGCACAGATGTGAGACCAAAACTAGAAGACGCATGTCTTGATTAACAGCACCGATTAAAAGCTTAGCTGCGGTGTGTGGACAGCAGGGGTTAACCAATCCATGAACAAACTAGAGAGCGTGGACAGCTCGTGAATGTATATAAACACAAACTTGTAAGCAATAAAGGTCTTTGGTTTTACCCGCGCCAGAGTCTGTGAATCAATCCCTACTATTAATGCAACCCACTTACTCCATGTAGCATCAGTTGCATGATGAGTAGACAGAGCTTTACCTCTGAACACCCAGCTTAGCACTGGTAATCAGGGTGCCAGGAAAAGTTGTGCTTCAGTGCCCACCACTTCCAAAACAGCTTAAATTCCTTCATAGGTTGCTAAAACTTCTTTTTCGGTTGGAGTGTAGTTAGCCTCAGAGCCTTTGTACCCTCAGCTCCAAAATCCTAGGGGTTAACCTCAGGTCTCTCCTGCTGCCTTCTGCCACAGACTCCAGGTAGGCCCATGGTCCTCATCTGCCCTGTAGAGTACATTTTTAGTACCTTGTCCTGTTCGAACAGGTCTGAGGTCTATGGCATGCACAATCTCCTGTTTAATTTGCTCAAAGGTCTGTCGTTGTTCAGAGTCCCAATAAAACTCATTCTTCTTACGTGTTACTTGGTAGAGAGGGTGTACAATCTGACTGTAGTCAGGAATATGCATTCTCCAGAAGCCCACAATACCTACGAAAGCCTGTGTTTCCTCCTTATTAGTTGGTGGGCACATGACTGTTATGTTATTGATTACTTCTATTGAGATCTGGCGATGCTCATCTTGCCACTTAATTCCCAGGAACCGAATGTCTCTTGCAGGCCCCTTGACTTTCCCTCTTTTGATGGCAAAGCCAGCTTCCAGAAGAATTTGGATTATCTTCTCACATTTCTCAAAAACTTCTGCTGCTGTGTCACCCCACACAATGATGCCATCGACGTACTGCAGGTATTTGGAGATTCCACCCTTTTCCAGTGCAGTCTGGATCAGTCCATGGCAGATGGTCGGGCTGTGTTTCCACCCCTGGGGCAGTCGGTTCCAGGTGTACTGGACGCCCCTCCAGGTGAAAGCAAACTGCGGCCTGCACTCTGGTGCCACGGGAATAGAGAAGAACGCATTAGCAATGTTAATGGTGGTGTAGCACTTGGCTGCCTTTGACTCCAGTTCGTAGTGGAGTTCTAACACATCTGGCACAGCAGCGCTCAGTGGTGGCATGACTTTATTTAGACCATGCTAGTCCACTGTTAATCTCCATTCCCCATCAGACTTTCGAATGGACCATATCAGGCTGTTATAGGGTGCGTGGGTCTTACCGACGACTCCCTGATCTTCTAACTGTTGAATTAGTTTGCAAATGGGCATCAGGGAATCTCAGTTCGTGCAGTATTGCCATTGGTGTACTGTTTTGGTGGCAACTGGCACCTGCTGTTCTTCCACTTTCAGCAGCCCCACAACAGAAGGGTCCTCTGAGAGACCAGGCAAGGTAGACAGCTGTTTAGTATGATCAGTCTCTACAGCTGCTACACCAAAGACCCACTGACACCCTTTCGGGTCCTCGAAATACCCTTTTCTTAGGTAGTCTGTATCACGAAGGCATGGGTCCTCTGGGCCAGTCACAATGGGGTGTTTTTGCCATTTGTGCCCAGTTAGGTTTACTTCGGCCTCCAATAGAGACAACTCTTGGGATCCTCCTGTCACCCCAGAAATATGAATTGATTCTGCACCTATGTGAGTTGGTGGCATCGGAGTGCACTGTGTGTCAGTGTCTACCAAGGCTTTATATGCCTGTGGTTCTGACATACCAGGCCATCAAAACCACACAGTCCAAAACACTCTGTTGTCCCTCTCCTCCACCTGGCTGGATGTAGGGCCCCTCTATTTCTGTCTCCTCGTGTCAGGTAGGGAGAGGTTAGAATCCCACCTACCCTGACTGGAGAACTGCCTGCTAGAAACTGGGGTAACAGTCCTCCTGTCACTTCTAGGGGAGCTCCTTTTTGCAGTTGTCCTACCTTGCAATTCATGTACTCATGCCTCTAGGTCGGCAGTAGGTTTTCTGTCCCATTTCCTCATATCCCGTCCATGGTCACGTAGGGAAAACCACAGGGCACCTCGCTTCATGTACTGTTTCTCATGACTGAAACTGGTAGGAAGGCTTCGTCTTTTAATGACTGTAATACAGGGTCATGTAGGTGGAGAGTAGAATCTGTCCTCCATCTTGGATATTCTGCCACACATTTGTCCAGGGATGTTCTCAGATTTCTCACTCAGTTTTTCCACAGATGAGACACGAGCTTCTAGGGAAGAAGAGAGGTTACCTTCATATCGCTGTAGTCAGCCAGCTAGTGCATCCACTCTTGGTTCCCCTCCAACTTCCCAGTCCGTCATTGCCAACGTATGAGCATATGATTGTCGTGCGCTCTACGAGACCTTCCACTGCATGGGTCATGTAGATTGGACCTTGTCTGAGTCGGTGGGTAGTCGTGGATCATCTAGCTTAGAATAAATCATGTCCCACACAGCTAATTCCCTCAGATACTGGATACCTTTCTGCGTGCTGTTCCACTTACGTGGATGACATGCAATATTTTCTGTGAATGGGTATGTCTCCCTCACAACTGACACGAGTCGCCATCAGAGGCTGAGAGTTTGTGCCTTTTTCCTAATTGCCTTGTCATTTCCCCCTGCCCTAGAGAGGGATCCCAGCTGCCTGGCTTCTCTACCATCTAAGTCCATGCTGTCGGCCCCACTATCCCAGCACCTGAGCAACCAGGTGATAATGTGCTCACCTGATAGATGGTTGTAGTCTTTGTGTATATCTCACAGTTCATGAAGTTTTAGAAATCGGGTTGCTACCTCTGGTTCTGCCTGTCCTTGGTTTCAGGGTTGGGGGATTACCTCTGGTTTGACGTCATCCTCCCTTTCTCGTGACGGACCACCTCATCCTTCCCCAAACAAGTTGATTTTTTGGTATATTTCTTCTTCCGTACAGGGGCGACTGATACAGACACAGGTCAGTTCCCTGACCCAACTGCATCACCCTTCACTGGGGTCTGAGCAGACTGTAGCATAGCCAGGAGATTGTGCAGCAAGTTGACTGTTGCTGGAGTCACTGGGTTCGGAGACGTCATCCTCCCTTTCTCGTGACGGACCACCTCATCCTTCCCCAAACAAGTTGATTTTTTGGTATATTTCTTCTTCCGTACAGGGGCGACTGATACAGACACAGGTCAGTTCCCTGACCCAACTGCATCACCCTTCACTGGGGTCTGAGCAGACTGTAGCATAGCCAGGAGATTGTGCAGCAAGTTGACTGTTGCTGGAGTCACTGGGTTCGGAGTGGCGGGTTCGGAGTGGCTTGGGGGGGGGATGGGGTGGCTTTGGCACACATGGTAGGAGTTGGGATGGCTTCACAGTGCCTACACCTGCACTGATGTTTGATATTACACCACACCAGGAAAACATTCAGAGAACATAATAATAAGTTCATGGTTGTCTGACAGTCCCAAGAGTATCCAAAATTCTCAAAATTTGGTGTAGTCAGATTTACAGTGAAGGGAGAAGTAACATTTCCATAAGTAAAATTGTTAATCACTAACAAAATCTGCTAGCCTGAGATACACAGACAAAGCAGCTACTACCAGTTCACAACCCGAGCTACTTGTAATCACTCTATAGACGTAAAGAATCAGAGCAATAACGGTCCATCGTATCAGAGTAAATCAGTGCCAAACCCCATAGCACAACCATGCCGGTCACCCAACGCCCAGCAGTGATAAACTGTTTATGCACAACAAAAGCAAACAACACATACGGTAGGAATGGTAGCATTATGCTTAGGTCTGAATAAAAATGTGAAAAGACATGCTGTAAAATTGCACTCAACACCCAGGAAATCGGAATTATTAAAGTTGTTTCAATTTCCAGCCC
>NW_009606679.1:0-24012 GCF_000690535.1 Cariama cristata | reverse complement strand
AAGTTAAAATACTTTTAAAAAACAGTATTTATTTTTTTAAAAAAGTAAAGTGTATTATTGCATCATGATTTAAATTGGTGCTGTTCATTTACTTGGGTTGGTTTCAGTGTGTGACCATCCCTCACTGGAAATCTCTACTGTAAGCAAGACCAGACATGGCCTGTGCTCATGAAGAAGTCCCTTACATTACCCATGTCCAGGAAAACCAAACTGAGAAAATCCTGTATCAGAAGAATAACCTCAGACATAGTTAATGTTTCCAGAGTGATTTAAATTCTTCAACTGAGAAGGGATAAATAAATGCAAAGTCCATCTGTTTCCAATGTACTGTGGCTGCATGATGGGCAACGGAAGCAAGGCTTTCCTGTGAGATACAGATACTTACAGAAGCAGGGATCAATTTATTGTATGCATACTGGACCAAACACTATCTGGTGTGAAAATCTCACCTATGTTTGGCAAACATCTGTATACGATTTCCAAGTGGAACCTAAATGTCCCTACTTGTAGATGAATTGTAGGTGAGAGTTAAAAGCAAAACAGCTGAAAGTGGAGTCATTTACCTTAGGAATCCATTCTCTTCTTTAATGGTTATGATATTAACATTTACATTCATTCCTTCTTTGCCCAAAAGTGATGTGGAAGTGTGAGGATTTTGCTTTTCCTTTGCCTGAAGTTAGTTTTGTGTGTGACTGTAAAGAAGTCCGCTCAAAGTAATTTTACAGATTGCCCTTGTGGTCTCTCCATTCTTCTCTCTACCTCAGCAGTTGTGGGAGAAAGCAATACTGGAATGGCCCTGGGGTACCAAACCCAGGCGTCAGCCTCCGCTCCCTTCTGTGCTGCTGAGAGCCATGGCTCATCTCACACACACATTGCCACGCTAAAAAGAGGTATAACTGCATGCTCCCAGCACCACTGGTTGCAGTACTCTGTATGTATCTTCTGTTGTCTCTGTGGATATTTTCTGGAGAAGGGGAACAATATGAAGTCTGGCATTTGCAGGAAGCTGCATTTTGTAAAATTGGACCAGTAAGTGTTACCGTCCTTTTGTGAGCACAAGTCTTTGATGGATCCAGAACACAGAAATGTTGTCTTCTAAACGTATATCCATGTTCTGTGGTGTGTTAAGAAACAGGCAGGTAGATATGACCGACCTTAAAGATATTGGAGTCCAAGGGGTAGAGTAGGAACTTCGCACAGATTTGGAAGATCAGCTGGCCTGGCCTATTTCCTACCAGGAGTAACACTTTCCGAGTCAGTCCCTGAGATTGAAGACACTGCTGCCATTAGTCAGGTGTGTTAAGAGCCTTCCATATCTTCTGCATCTCTGCAACCACCAAGAACAGCTTTGTGAAATGTCACCAGCCCTTCACTCCCCCCATCACAGGCTCTGTCTGTCAGACTCTCTTTAGACCAAGGCAAATGAAAGTGAGTGGAGGTGAGGTGAGCATCAGACTTTTCACAGAGAAACCATCAGGGCTAGAGAATTGAACAGGACAAAGAGGCAGACACATAAAAAGTCATGTTCCTAAGACCTTATGAGGCTCAAGCGAACCAGGACATCAATGTAACCTAAAGGAGAGGAAGGCACGAGAATGCATAATCTGCAAATCCCACTAGATCAACTGCATTGAACTAGACTTCCAAAGCTGCCTGACAGTATCATGCCCATCAGAAGAAACAGATACCTGCAGGACTGTGCATGAGGTTTTGAGAATGCCTGCATTGAGCATAGACATCTCCAGTGGTGATGTGTTACGGAGTCAGCTCTCATTCCATCCATTTTGTTGAGTTTATGAAGACAAAGAAATATCCTCACTTTTCCACAGTCATATTATCAATGAACATAGCATTTTGCTGAATGAATGTTAAAAAAGGCTGGATTAAAGCATTAGTACTGAAAAATTCAACAGACTTTTTGTAAATACATTCCAAATAACTCCACAAAAAACATTTCTTTTTGAAAACTGGATTATTTATTATTGTTTTTAAATTATTTTAACTTGCTGTGCCAAGTAACAGCACTTGGGATAGGAAGACAAGAGCTCTGTAGTCCTGGGGGGGCAATCTAATTTGCTATTTAAAACATAGTTTAAGTTTCTGCTGAAGAAAATTGGCAGCAAGCAAAGGTCTCTTGGCTTGTCCAGAATCATATTTAACACATTTTTTTCCTTGAGAATAACCACACTTGTTGCTTCTTCAGTGACCTTCTTCCTGTCTTCCTTGTTTCTAGAAGATCTGTTAAAGTAGATTATTTTCTAGGGAAAAGTTACATTTTCAGAAGTACATATCTTCTGTTCTGCGCCTGAACTTCTCCAGGCTTTGTTTATGATAGTATGCTTGTTTGAATGAATAACTGATGAAAGCCAGTGTTACGAACCCAGTCAGGAGTTTATGAGCTTCACCTTAATGCCCTCATGCAAATCTTCTCCTCCCTGATCCATGCCTGGGTTTGAGTGCCCTTTTTTATGACTCTTTTTTGCTGTTGCAGCCACATCTTGTGAGGTATTTCCCACATACCAGAGATCTCAACTGTGCTACACCATCCTAAATCCCTGACCCAACAACAGCAGGTTCCTCTAGCAGGGAAACCTGGGTCATTCCTCAGCCGCAGGGAGACTGAATTCTTCCTCAAGTGCCACGAGGTGCATCAGAAAGTGCACCTACTACTCATCCAAGTTATAAAATTATACTGGCCTGTGGGTAAGAGCTTTGCCTGTGGCTGTTCTGTGATCCCAGGCATACCTGTGGGATGTACGTATAATGGAAAGATCAGCGGTAATTTCTCCAAGAACACAGCAGTAGAGGAGAAGTGAATAGATTAGTAGTTAACAAATCATTCATCAAAACGCATTGGGTAGCCCATATTTATGCCTAGGCAGGAGCCACAGGTCATCCTGATAGAAATTCTGACTGGCACACAAGGGAATCAGAGCATTCCTGTGATAATGGGCCACTCAGAACCATCCAGCACATGTAGGGCTCTGCCATCGAAATGGTCCGTTCCTGTTGGGCTAACCTGAATTCATTCTTCAGGGAAAAGACATCTCCTTCACAATAGCAGATGTTCCATCAGGTGAAGGAAGATGTAATAAATTCCTTGAAAGTCCACTGAAACTCCAAGGAATTCAAAAAAGCAGACTATTCTTTTTTTTAAAAAAAAAAAAAACAAAACAAAACACAACTGTTTAAATTAAGGGAAAGGCATTTCCTCACACAGCAAACCCACGTAGGACATAACTGTTAGCCTTTATAAACAACATGAGATGCAAAGGGCTCAAAGCAATACAACACACTGTCATCCAAGCAGTAAGGTGAAAGGACCCTGCATTCAGCTGTTTCTCACTGTAAAAAATGTAGAAGAAATCAGTTCTTCAGCTTGTCCCCAACTTCCCTGATCCTCAGATTCCCTTTACTAAGGGCAGCATTGTCTTTATTTACAGCAGGAACTGCCTATAGCCTACAGGCAGGTTCCTTCTGTCATGCGCTACTGGAAGTCAGTCCCACTGCCCTGTTCACAGTCTCACACCCGACTGAGATGAAGACCAGAAGGAGTCAAACCGTACTTTGGTATTTCAGATGCACTTGCAGGAAGTACAACAGCTACCAAGGTTTCCAGCTTAGTTTGAAAACACTAGGAGACAGAGAATTCACTATTCGCCTTGATAACCTGACCCTGTATTTAATCTCCTTCCCCGTTAAGAAATTGTGTATCTCACTTTTGGTTTAATTCAACTAACTTCAGTATCCTGCCTGTTGTTGTTATCCTCTCTGCAATGCATGAAAGAGCCCTGAAACACTCTGCATTTGCTCCCCATGAAGAAGACATCACATCATTGGATTATCATTGTTTTCATCTGGGAAAGGTCTGCTAAGGTGACACTGGAATCAGCTGACAAGATGAGTCCATCTGAGCAGAGCTTCCATGAGGTTATCTGTATGTCCATCACCATCAAAATTTAAACCTTTAAATCATATATTCTATATTTCTTTTCTTCTTTTTTTTAAGTCTCTGACACTACCGTTCAGCTATTTAGCTGGTCTGAAACACAGCAGGTCAGTGTACGTATGTCATTTTATATCGAGTGAGGAACTGGTCCACTGATTCTCACCCTCCTCATTTCTCATGCTGTAATACCCGCATTCACAAGCTACTGAATGCACTTAAGAGTCCTTCAAACATCATGTTGTATGATTCAGCTGATTAATATTAAAAATATTGCCTTTTACACCATTTAACACTTAAGCATTATCCCGCGTCCCTTCTTTGGAGACAGTCTGAACAGTGGCAGAAAGAAAACAAACAACATATGTTTTTGCTCTGCTGTCCCAAATGGAAATTGATGTATGGCTCAGAGGTACAACCGAGGCACCTCAAAACTCCCCTGATGGCTGCAGTGGACTAAAATCTTCATCTGACTTGAGTCACTCGTACTGAGCTGCAGGGTTAGGCTGCGGAGCTCATTCAGATCCTTATGCTGGACTCCTTCCAAACCTGGTCAACCTCTCTTTTTAGGGCTGGGCTGCAGCTGCAAACAGAATGTGCATCTGCAGAGCCCTCTCTGAAAATAGTCTTTGTTTTGACTAAGATATTTAGATCTTTTTTTCAGTAGCATCCTTATTTGATTGACTGATGTGCCTGCAAGTTATTTCTGAATCTGGGTTATTTCTATTTCTGATGTAAGATTCTAGATGCTGTGTAATTGCTAAGCCCACTCTTTTATTTGATAATACTTTTTAATCTAAAATTGGGAGTAAAGTGTTTTGCTCTGTAAAGTCTGCATTTGTGTCTGAAATATTGATGGTCACAACCAGACTAAGGGCGTCTTCCTCATGTATTAAATTACATCGCTTAGAAGCATAACAAGTCAACATCATGCCCTCCTGCACTGTCACTTAGAGACCTTTTTTAGGTCCTTTCTTCCTTTCCTGTTAGAAAAACACAGGGCTGTTCAGTAACTCTTTCCATCTCAGGCTCACAAAAAGAAGGGATGATGTGAATTTGCCTGTGTCGTCTCACATTGATTGCTTGATCAGCTCTGCTAAAATTGGTCAGATGTTTTGCATTCTGATCAGAAGTGGCTGACATACAGGATTCAAGAGTGAAATATAAAATTAAATACAAAGGCATGTAAAAATCATTGTGTATCAGTAAATATATGAAATTTCAACAAGAATTCATGGAGATTCCTGAGGAAACCTTGATAATTAAAGGTTAACTATGTGGGAAGACAAGATATTTACTATCGGAGAGCTCCTGAAACTGTGGAGGACTGCGTGTGGACCTGCGTGCATGTGAGTGTGGGCACCCATTCATAAAACTTCAAAATGGTTATAAAGCCAGTTTAAATGGGCCTGCTTTAACTGGAAAAGAAAAGTTGGAAGGATCAGCCTAAAAAATTACTCTCAACCACATGAGATGACTAATCAAAATAATGTGCCGCATGAGCCTCAAAGTTGGAAAAAATTAAAATAAACCTCTGGGTTTATACGCAACTCTTTTTGGCACTCAAAACATATCTCAGAGAAGCTACCTGTCACGCAAACACAGGTGCTGTGTTAATAATCACTGTGCTTTCACACAGACCATTTGGAACCAAGAGAGATTGAAATTTTAAGGGGTAACTTGTGTTCTGCATGTTAGAGCTTCACAGTACATGATGGTTTTTACATTCCATGTTCTCTATACTCTTGCAGGGATTAGCAAACAGCCCTCTAAAGTAAAGATAAATGTTTTGTTTTGTGTACCCTGGGTTTATGTTGGAGTTGTGCTTTTAGCTGTTGCTATAGAAACAGATGCTAAGATGTGGCAAATTTATGGTGCTTTAAAAAATGAGTCTTCCTTCACACATATCCAGTGAGGAGTTTAGAGCTGCGCATCTAAAATTTCCAAAGCTCCCATCTGTGCTAGGCACACTCCAGCCACATGGATTGAGCGAGACATTTATTGTAACCATTCTTCATGCTCCCAGTGGCCTCTGTGGCTCCTGATGCTCTTCCCAAGATCCCAAAGACAAGGGGAAGGACAGGGGTTGGAAAAGGGACAATTCCACAAGCTATGTTAAGTAGGACCATCAACATAAGTATTTTGTCACATTAAATACATCATTACCTTTCTTGATACTTTTTTCCAAATCATTTTTAGGATGTTAATTCTGGAAGATGTATTAAACCTAGTTTTGAACTGTAGTAGTTCTTTCTTTTTCTTTTTAATTAATGACACTGGATGAATGTTCTTTGTATTGGACTTGCAATAATGCCCAGCTGTTCCCACGAGGAGCAGTGTCTTTGTGAGACGCGTTGTTTGAATTAATCATAATTTCCTGCTCCAAACATCTTGCAGTGTAACAAGATAAAAAAAGGAGAAGAATATGGAAAGCCATTAGAGTAATAGGTATATAAACAGTTAGTTCCTTTTCTTACCCTCAAAACAAGTCACACAGAAAACCACACAAAATTAAAAAAAAAAAAGCCTTGAATACGCAGAAATTTCATGTTGTGTTGTAAACAAGTAGAAAACTCTAGGCGAAGCTAGAGGAGATACTATTGCTTTGTTTCATTTGCGTCTGTTTCTCAGAACATAGAGGTATACACACTTATCCAGCAACATCTCAAACAAACTATTAAGAGTTGGCTTATTGCTTTTGGGTAAGGCAATGGGATCTGAAGCATGCAGTAAATGACTATACAAGGTTTCATTCATGAAGCAGCAGCTAGCTCTTTAAGCCTAAGGTACTTCTCTTCAATTAAGGAAAGCTAAACTTCTTAATACAAACATCACAAGTTCCAGCACAGTGCATAATAGATCAACGTGGTACATAGTAATTAGAACCTTGTCTAAATGATGACAAGAGGTTATAGGATCTATTTCAGTCTCCAGTCCCATAGAGGAAATCATTATAAGATACTTTTTCACTCTTACTTTTCCAAAGGCTTTTTTTTTTTTCCAGCAGTATCAGATGTTTATGTTACCACTTTTTTTTTGTGGTCTTACTTCACCAATTTTCATACCATTTAATGATCAAACAGAAAACTCACTTTTATCAACCTATAAATTTAAACGTATCCCAAATAAAATGCAGACAAACAACACCAGCATAGTAATTATCTAAAAAAAAAAAAAATTAAAAAAAATAAATAGGACTTTTTAACATTCCTTGCACCCTGCTAGGAACAAAAATAGCTTTCATACAAATCTGTGAGTTAAGTAATAAAATGTGATGGGGTGGGGGTGGGGAGCTTGTTCTGCAGTGAGACAGACCCTACTGAATTGGAACATGGTGAAAAACATACTCATCAAGAGTAAAGGAGATTAGAAGCATCTTTCACATTGACCAAGCCTGCCTACATCCAGCCGTAATAAATGTTTCAGTAGCAGAGGCTGACCATAATAAGTATTTTTGCAGGCTTAATGCCAAACCTGAAGCAGAGTTCTGTAGGACTTTGTCCAATTTCTTAATTTAAAAACGCAGTATTCATTTAAAAATACATTTTTAGCTGTAGAAGTACAGCTTTGTTGTACCGAACTGTTTTTTCTAACTTTCCTAAATGCTTGATAAAGTTCTAGGTTTATTAAAACAATTTTACAGAAGCATAAAGTGACCGTAAATCTCCCACCAGCTCCTTGATAGAGGTGTAGGTCTTCTACTTTGTGAAGTTCTATCTACTTCAACAAGTTGTTTGTTGGTTAAAAATGTAACATCTGACCATGCCATTAAGCTTTCAGCAGACCTCCCTCTCTTCTCCTTCAGGGCACAACGTGGAGAGACCCTAACAGCACAGTGGCCCCGTAGTATGGACCAACCATTGCCTTCCCACTCCCTCTCCTTGCTTCCACCCTGAATTCCTTGAGGAGAAGCCAGGGGAGCTGGACTTGTTCAGCTTGGAGCAGAGATGGCTCCAGGGAACCTAATGGCAGCTCCCAGTGCCTATAGGGAGTTCATCACAGTGATGGAGACAGGTTCCTCACAGTGGTGCGAGGTGGGAAGAAGAGACGCAACGGACATGAGTTGAAACATGAGAGTTTCAGCTAGGATATAAGAAGAAACTTTTTCCCCATGAGGACAGTCAGGCAGAGGCACAGATTGCCCAGAGAGGTGGTGAAGTCTCCATCCTTGGAGGTCTTCAAGCCCTGACTGGCAGAAGCCCTGAGCAGCCTGGTCTGACCTCAGAGCTGACCACGCTGTGAGCAGGAGGTTGGACCAGGGACCTCCTGAGCCCCCTCCCAGTCTGAGCTATACCATGACCCTGTAAGAACCGCAGTGTAGTCTAGTAGAGAAAAAAGCTTCTCTTCTTGGGACTTCCTGTCTTCTGTGTTGTCAGAAAGGGCCTCCACAGCTTTTGAAAGTCTTAGGGTTTCATAACTACTAGCTACGTGAACACTCAAAATTCATCTACCCTTTCATAAGGGCTTGTTAAGCTGAGTGCTATGCGAAAGAGTGCAAACACTTCTGGACAAGGTGACTTAGCACAAAATGCAGTCAAGACTATGGCTTCTCCTGACACCTATCTCAGTCAGAAAAAAAAAAAAAGCATGGGAATGAAGAATGCTTTACAGTGAATGAATAAATACAATTATAAAGTGGAATTTCTGGGTTTCCCATTACAGGTGAAACTGGCTCATTGCCACTTCTTCCCCAGCCTGTCTCTGGCTAGCGAAGCACCAGGCACAGGTCCAAATCAGTTTTCTTTCTGTCATGCTGCGACAAAAACTAAGGAGCAGGCCCATGGCATGCAGAGTACTTTGGAGTTCTCTGGATCTCCACCCTGACTAAATGGGAAGTACCAGCTTTCTGCTAAAACAGGGGACAGCTTGTCACGATCGGCACTATATTCACTCTCTCTCTTAGTTATTATCTCAGACTCCGCTTTACACCACAGTACCTGAGCATCCTCACAAGCAGGAGATATTTCATGAGTAAATCCCAGCAGTGACTTTGAGAGATTTATAATCTTTCCAAGTACTCACTTGCTCTTTATTCTGCTCCGGCAACTTAAAGAAGCCATGTTTTATTTTGTCTTGTTTCGATGCTGATAATCTGTGACTAGCTGAGATACTGTCTTTTCAGATAGGCATTAGATTTACTATAAGTTTTTATGACTAGGTTTTCCTAAGAGGTAAAATGAGATGTTACTCAATAGTAAAACATAAGTTTCACAATAAGTACATTATTTTCAATCTTTTAAAGTAGTAATATTTTATTTTAAAGTGGAAACATGCATCCCTGAGAACTCTAAGGACAAATTTTGCCCACTAATAACTAAAATGAGAATGGATATTATTGACTCATTCTGTGGAAGAATCTTCAGGAAATATTGAAAAATCTCTGTAGAGAAGGACTCTGTGAGTTTTACTTGCAGAGTTGATGCCTGAAATCACTTCCTGTGGCACCAAGCACACTCCTTTGGCTATACAGAGAATTTAGACTTTTAGTGAGTGGTTCAACAAGGATCTAAAATTTAAGGAGTAGTTAAGCCATCAACATCCCCTCAACACACTTCCATTTCTACAGTGGTTACTGTGTTATCATTATATACTTTGGAGGGTCTAGCTGCCTTGCATCATTCTGCTGATGCATCCTAGGCTGAAGATGAGGATGTGGTTGAGGTCCCTCAGCCAAATCTGGTCAGGAGCTGCTAAGCACCACAACACTGAGAAAGAGTGAACTGGGTCACACTGCCAGAGATGTGATCATGTTAGACGGAGCAGCATCTGGCATCTAGGGGCCATGGCAGCACCAGCTAAGAGGAATTCGAGCTGTCATGCAACCACCATTTGGTACCATGGGCCTCAGACAAAGCAGACACACAGGTGAACCTGGACCTGCTGCCAAATGTAGGGAACAGCCTCTCTGAGCCTGCATTTTGCATGATCTTCCTCTGTTTCTCTCCAGTAGAAGTCATTCATACCAAGGCTGATGGTTAACGACTTACCCATCAACCCCAAAGTTCATATGAAAACTTGCTGAACCAACAGCCCTTGCCATCTCTGTTTATGAGACTACTCTGTCCAGAGAAAAGGCCACTGGTGGCACCCACCAGCACCTATACCCAGATCCTTTACTTTTTTGAGGACTCCCTGTTCTGGCACTTTCTGACTAGTGACACCATCATTTACAGCTGCTTGTTTTTCCAAGACACTGAACCTATTTATAGGAAACCTGGTAGATTTGGGGTAAGAAAATCAAGACAGGACATGGTTCTTAGCCAAGTAATGACGTACAAATAGCTTTCTGTAGGCTTAATGTAAACTTTGTTATAAGACTGCACTGCAAAGCCAGTAAGTGGCAGGAACAGGTGGACACAAAAAAAAAAAAAGATCCAGCTCTCATCCTGATGTCCCTAATCATGAATGCCCAAAAGAAAACAAAAGTACCTAAATGCTGCGTGTTCCTTAGACCATGGGGTTTTTTTTTGAAATTGTCTTTAAGAAGCCAGGGTGTCTTCACTTTTTACTGTAATAAAAGAGGATCTTTTACACAATACTACACCTAAAACTCAATTATTATATTACCTCAATGCTTGCAAGTCCTTACATTTGTAAGGAGCTAAAAAATTATTTGAACCCAGTCAAAAAGTATTAAAAAGGAGCAATTCTTATGACAGAAAAATTGATCCATTCATGTTCTTCAGCCGCACTGGTGTCGTGTAATGGTACCTTTACATTTAGGTGACTTTTCTGCCTATAATCAATACATAAAGGACCCTCCTTTTATAGCTTTCACTTGTGAAGGACCTGCTTTTGTCCATAGTTTTCAGTTCCTCATGAGCGAACTGAAA
Organism: Cariama cristata; assembly: GCF_000690535.1. Classification (NCBI taxonomy): domain Eukaryota; kingdom Metazoa; phylum Chordata; class Aves; order Cariamiformes; family Cariamidae; genus Cariama; species Cariama cristata. The sequence goes on along the minus strand of NW_009606679.1, from coordinate 13,233 downwards.
TGTGTCAAGAGATCTCCGCCAGCATTTCACCTGGTGTAACTTGAAGTAGGCCAGAAACAACCAAGAAAACAGCTGACCAGTCCCAGTAGTCAACAGACGTTAGGTACTGCATTACGATGGGCTCTGAAGAATAAGCCACTCCTAATTCCTGACGACTGTGTTACCATCCATCTGTCTGAGTCAAATCTCAGAGATACTGTCATAAGAGTCTTTTGTAGTACTGGACTCTCCTTTGAGATCAACACAGTCATCTGCTGTCCTAGAGTTTTCCACCCTGTGTATCTCTGTGAAGGCACTAGCTACTGTCAGTAGAGATTAGCACCAACATGGACACTTAACTCACACTTGTGTTCTGGGCTCCTAGTCCTACCCATATAGAGAAAGACACAGGCCCTTGAAAGAATCCAGAGGGAAAACCCGTTTGCAGAATCAGGTGCTTAAACATGGGTTCATCAGGTAACTAATATACAGATGTTAACGAAGTAATGACATTATTTGGCCTAAAACCCACCCCAGGTTTCCTTCTCAGTAATCTGGAAGGATATTTGGTTTTCACACCCTCAAATCCTATGCTTTCAGTCAGAAGAACCCAACAACCAGCATGAAGAGCAACTTTTTCCACCCTCCTAAGTGAGTTTGTGGCTTCGTTAACTTTACTTAGTTCAGTAGGATAAGATTTCCAATGTGAATAGTATATCATGGCTCTAGCCAATCAGAATTACAACAATATGACAAATAAAACTAACTGTATCTTGTGAAAAGACAAAAATCAGCCTGTATCATATCCGCACATTAACGTCTCGACGTACTGTTACCTTCATAAATGCTTTTAAGGTCTCTTAAGTATTAAAATAGCACTTAACGTATCAGTGTGGAGCTACTTAAGTATGTTTACTTTGTTTCACACAGGTTTTATATTATCTTGAAAAAGAATGAAAGATGCTGTGTGCAACCACTGAAATAGTTTAAGCTCAGTTCTTTGTCTGCAAAATGGACATAAGTAGATTTGCCTTTCTTGAAGGTCTGTGAGAAAAAGATACAGGCTACGAAATGTTATTTGCTGATACCAATAATCTATTATTAATCCTGCTGGCATGCTCAGGCTTTTCTCTACAGTGGAGCAATGCTGAAATGCTGCTGACTGAAGACACAAACACAACCCAAGTGCCTAGCACACTGGTTCTGTAATTTGACTTTCTTTATTGCAAATCCCTTTATATACCCCTTTATATAATGCATTTAATAAATGCATTTATAGGGCTAGTTGCAATGCAAGGGTGCAGATGTCCCTGCTCCCTTCAGTGACAGTGTGCAGCCCTCCCGGGGAATGGCTATTCATAGTTCTCCATGCTGCTCACTGCAGAGTCCTGACGATGATGCATCGATTGCTGTGAGGAAAACTGACAATTTAAAGCAAAACCACAGCCAGACACAGACGCATAGACACATGTGGGTGGCGGTGACATGGACAGAAACAGACTTCTCAGGATTCAAATCTGGTGACAGACTTCAAAGGCTCAGTCTCTCACTGAATCATCAATAACAGTGCACATACTGAAGCCTTTATTTAGCTGTTTTGGTGAAAGAATTAGCTCTTGCTTGATAACCATCTGAGATGCTAAACCTGTCCTATGTAGTATTTTTGTACTCTAAAGAAATTTAAGTGTACATGTTTGGATGTGTTTCTCTCCAAAATATCTCTTTGGCTGCTGAAGGCTGTATACCAGTTATTAACTGTGGTTTTGAAAGTGCTGTTAGGCACAGTCCTGAGCTGGCAGTACTGATGAATTGTTCCCACTAAAAGACTGTTCCCCAAAGGTGGATTCCTCAGGGATGTTCCCAGAGACCGTAGGAAGCACACAGGAGTCTACAGCCCCCCAGGGGACCCACTGTAACCCCCCACGACCCCAGGTGTCTCTGGCAGGAGCATGCAGGGAGCAGCTAGGTCCATTTCATGCCACTTGCTGTGACTTGAAGTACCTCAAAGAGCGAGGACATGATCTGCAGCCATGCCCTGCTGTGTCATGCAAGGCCTGCACTTGGTATGCACACACGTGCTGCAAACAACAGCAGCTCTGCCAACATCTTGGATACAGAATTTGGAAAGATTTAATTTGGGGCACTGCCCCTTCCCAATACAAGAATCCTTCTTCTATCTGTGAAACCTTAATGATTTAGAGAAGTTTTCTTTATTTGCATGTTTCCTTTGAGAGGTTTTATATCTTTCTCTCATTGACTAATTAAGTTAAATGTCATGTTGCTATTATGGAAACCTCTCTCTTTCTTTCCAAAAACAGCATCCCAGTTTTTACAATTTCCAAAAATTGCAACCTACACCACAGCAGTCACTTGACTCTTTTATGCTCTTGGAATCAAGATGAGTTTTCTTTTGAACCTGGAATAAGGAAAGGGAAAAGATACTGTTCATAACTTTCTTACAATAGGTTTATACTGTTCAGTTGCCATTTTATGACCAGTGCCAGGGTGCAGGGCTAAATGGTGACTTGTTACACACGGGTGCGTAGAACAGCAGGTGTCCTCTGCATCCATGCCTGGCCTCTCTCAGCCTTGGGGTTAGATAAGTAGGACCTAGATAGTGTGTCCTGGTGTGTAGGATCACGGGGTGACCAGACTGCAGTGAATAGGTGCAGTATTGCTACTTCTCACTGTACTGACCAGAAGCATTTACTTCTGGAGTGGGCTGACAGCAATTTATTTTCCTCCCTGACAACAAACAAGTGATAAATTGTTTCTTAGAAATGTGTCACCACAGGAATACAGAAAAATCTGCTCAGCTATTCAGGGAAAGTTCAGTAAAAGTGTTTTGAACATGATTGACTCAAAGCAGTATCTCCTTGTACCTGGAATACTTTCTACTCTGTGTTCAAATTCCTCAGAAATAGTGGTATGGAAATGAAAATGAATAGAAAGGAAGAGAAGAAAAGAAGAAGGAAGGAAGGAAGAAAGGAAGGAAGGAAGGAAAGAATGAAGGAAGGAAGGAAGGAAGGAAGGAAGGAAGGAAGGAAGGAAGGAAGGAAGGAAGGAAGGAAGGAAGGAAGGAAGGAAGGAAGGAAGGAAGGAAGGAAGGAGGAAGGAAGGAAGGAAGACTGACCTTGTCTTGAGAACATGCATGAAGCAAATGAATCTGAAGGAATAATTCTTAGAGAATTAAAAACAAATTACAACAGTGAAATGTAGTGAATTTCCTTTCCTGATTTTAATTATACATAACCAAGTCCTAAAGTGCTAGAGTTTACAGAGACTAGGATTAAGAAGCAAAATTATTGTGTGCTCAGTCAAGCAGACTCAAGGTGATTCTCCCTCCCTCTGGGTCACTCGTGGTTCCATGTATACCTCCAATCTATAAGAGAGGACAGGATCATAAACTATAGTTGTATCATGACTTAGGAAACTAAAATGTGAAAGTAGAAGTTTGAAACAGTGTGAATTTCACTATAAATATGTCCAAGTTTTCCTAAAGTAAATTTTCAGCTATAGATATGCAATGTGTTCTGAGTGCAAAATGTCTGCTAGTTTTTCTTATTGCTCAGTGCAATCAGTCCTGTTAACAGCTGAATTTAGAGTAGGCAATCCTGCGGAAATGAGATGAACAGTCTTGAGATGGAACAAGCAAGTGTGAATGATAGCATAATCAGGGATCTACATCCTACAGCTCTAGATGTATAACATCTTCCTCTTCATTAATTAAGAGAAGTCAGAATTACAATGCATTCCCTTTTGCCAAAGTTTTTGCCTGCCCAGGGATTACTGTCTGAAAAAAAAAACTATCCTGTAAGCATGTAAAAATTATTGTTTGGGCAATTCCATACCGTTCTTACACGTCTTTTCCCTAATGCTACTGAAGAGGTTGGCTACAGGGGAAGTATGTCCTGTCATCTAATTCCTTCCTATCTGTCTTCTATCTGGCTGCTGTGGTTTAGCATTCCCCTTCACAGGCACATGTCAATTAAATGCAGTTTATGACCTCCATTTGTCATTTTCAACATTTAGAGGTTTTTTTATCCTTTGTTCTTTTCAATCTCCTTCCCTCTACTTTTCCATTTTGTCTTTATATCACCCATCATGCTAACTCTGATAATATCAACTACCTGTACAGGTTCTTGTATTATCAAGGGGGTCTCAGTTTCTCACCCTTACATGCCATATTTACTACTCTTTCTTTGTTTACCAAGAAAATCCATTACTTCCCCTGTTCATGGCTGCTCTACTCAGCCTGGCTTCAATGCTGTTCATGCTCTGCTCCTTGGCATCATCTTTGACTTGTTAGTTCTCTTCACAAACACCTATTGCTGTCTCCAAATTTTCCCCAGTTCTGCTACAGTCCTCATCCATGACTACCCTCTAGCCTGTTCTCCGTTTCTTCCAGAATCTCTCTATATCTTCTGGATGACTGCCTTCCCTCTTGTTATTGCTGTCAGGGCTTCTTTCACTGGCTATCCCCTCCCTTCTCTACCTCAGTAATGCTGTATTTCAACCTGTCTCTCACTTCAATACATCTCCTGGACGGATTCTCCCACCCCCAATACAGAGAAATAAATGACCAGATATTCATGTCGTTTTGGTCAAAACAGCAAGTATTTCCTGTATCTTGATGCAGAAGTATTCCAAGTGTCTAACACAAATTTGTATCATTACTTCTTTCTCTCAACAGTTCTTGAGTTTTCCAGTTCCAAGCAGAAAATGTGCATAGTATGACCTATACATACACCTAAGTGTACCTAATGCACAGGCCTCTAGGAAAGGCAGTTCGAAACGAACTCAGACCACCTCTACCATCTTCTCCTAGAACTATCACATAATGAAATGTTTAGGGCCATGGCAGATTTTTATTAACTACAATATCAAAGACTATAAACAAGAGATGGAAACTGGAGATAAAAAGCTCAACTCGGAGAACTTGTGCAATCAGCTTGATAGAAAAAAATATTAAATGGAGATATTATTCACTTCAGTGCACAAAGTATGAGGAAGAACAAGATAGGCATTTCCTCAAATTATCAGAAATGTTGAAAGACTTTTCATCAGCTAAGGATGAGAAAAAATAGAGTTTAGCACTTTGAGAGACCACACAGGTAGCTCTAGATAGTAACCTACTTCTTCGTCAGAAACACTTAGCAATGACAAAGGAACACAATGACTGTATGCTGAAAATGTTGAATAAAATCCCTATCTCATTGAAAGCAAATGGGAATTTTGTCTGTGGAGCTATTGATAAAATACTTAGTCACATGTAGTCACATCCTGAGGAAATTCTAATTTTTTTCTGACTATCTGCTGTTCTAGCTCTTTTTCACTCTCTGGACAAAATATGCTATGCTAACCAAGTGTGACAGAAGTTCATGTTTCAGGTAGGGAAATGGAAGGAAGGCTTGGTAATATAGAGGACTAGCCCTTGAAGAACTTTTAGAAAATTTTCCTGGTACTGCAAGAAGCACAGGTTAAGTTAGGTTTAATTTTCTGAATCAGTGAAAATTCAGACAGTAAATATGTTACTCTAAATAGTATTTCCATTCTTACACTACTTCTAAGACCAGTGCCATCCACTGTAACAAACAATAATGTCCAAAGTTGCAAAGCCTCCATGTTTATTATCGTCTTCTCCATGTCCCCGTGTACCTCTGATACCACCAGTGTGACCACAGTGTCTTCCATCTGCCTGTGAGAAAAGTATACAAGATCAGATCTGTGAAATGAAGCTCAGTACAAAGAAGATCTAACAATTAGTATATATAAGGCACTTTTAAATGCATTCATATCATATATTTGAAATTTATGTCCTATGAGTGTTACAGTGTAATGTAGACATGAAAGATGCCCATAGTTGGTACATCTGGACTAGTATTACTCCAGATAAGGACATGATCTACTTAAAGAGCCTTGATTTCAAGTGTTATTAAAAAATAGGTGATTTCTTTTGATATTTGGACAACATCCACACAACTTATGAATTTTGGTTGCCATTATAAAGACATTGAGTCTTTCAACAGTGCTATGTGAAATCCATTATTTGCTGAACGTGCTTGTTACATGAGTCCACCAGATCAGGTAAAAACAAATTATTGCTTCGACAACTTTGCTGTTAGTCAAAAAGACAATGCTAATGAAGCATTACTTTCAAGACATTCACAGGAGGGAGGGGAAAAAAGCAACAGAAATTTTTTTAAAAGAGTCTCAAATTGCCACAAACAACACTTTGGATAGAAGGCAAAGAGATGCGAATGTTTCAACAGTAAGGTAGGACTAATTCAGCCCACACCACAAAAATCTTGGAAGTGTTCACGCTTAAGCTGCTGAGAGCTGAGAAGATGAAAGGAGAAGTCAAATATCACTTCTCCTGTTGACCTGGGACAGCTGATTTGTACATCCCCATAGCTGGGAAGGAGGAGCAGACAGGAAGCTCGAGTTCATGAGTAACAAGAGGTCAAGGGAGTAAACAACATAGCTGTGCACTAAGCCAAAAATGTTAAGAGACCACAGAGACCCAGTGTATTGACTGTTTTGAGTTGGTGGCTATTTAGCAAGAAAGAGCTTCACCAGACACGTGATGGCATGGCTTTATATTTCAGTCAACATAATTTAAGCATGTACTTAACTACCTTCCCATACAGGGTTGAAAAAATTGTATTTTAAATAAATGGGGAATTTACTAAATGCACCCACTCTTCTGAAAAATACACTCTACATTTCCATATTTTATCTTGACAAGAAAAATATCTGAGGGGTTTAAGGAAAAGATTGGTCAACATCTGTGCATGTTCACTTTGTGTAATACGAAGTATCAGTCCAATCAATGTTACAGTGCTGTGCTAATGTCTGGAATTCACATTAAAGTGGTGTCAGGAAGCCTGGAATTGGAACAGTATTGATGGTAAATGGATATAGGTCATTTGGACCAGAAGACTCAGATTTGCCACGCTAGTGAAGCTAATGGAAATCAATAAGGGAGTAATTATAAAAAAATTTTTAAATTGCTAGAAAAAGGAAGAAAAGAAGGATGTAAACTGAAGTATGAGTACTAAAAGTAAGCTTCATTTTTCTTACCACCGTTTCTAATAACTTGGATTTTTTTTCAAAGCTTCACAAAAAGGAAAGTATTTACAAATACCTGGTTTGATCTCAGTGTAGTATTGACTACAGTGGATTTCAGCCTTGTTTGAAATCGGTCCGCAGAATAACATTCCCATTCTGTCTCAGAACTCATCCTCTTCATCCTCCAGATCATTTAGAAATGTCTTCCAATCTGTATGTCACTTTTTGATAAAATCTGCTCATACAGGATGAGGCGGCACAGGAGGTCTGGTAGAGGGATGCAGTGCCTACCTAGGTCATATGATAGCTCTGTACTGATTAAAAAAAGCAGGTACTGGGCAGGGTAGGGGGTGGAAAAGAAACCAGGAAATAAAGAAATGTGTCAAAATACAGACAGATATGTTAAGTGTGATATACTCAAAGCCTGACTTAAACTGAGTCTCATTGTTCCATATTCTTAATGCGTTCTTCACTCCTTTTCCAGATTCCACAGACTCCTTTCCAATACCAAATATTGCTATTTATCATTAGCTTTAGCGAAGACCTTTTCATAGACTTTTCAATGTAGCAGTTTTTCTTTCTATGAGAAAGTCAGACAGATGCTTTACTAAAGCCACCATCAAATATAGCTTCGCCACCTCATAATTTTGTTTTTATTGGAAAAGGAAAGCGTTTGGCTTGACTCATAAGATGTATTTGTTTTGAATCTATTTTGCTCACCATATTTATTGTTGCTCTCCTCAAGAGACTGAGTTGAAAGCTTTCTGTTCTTCTTCAGTTCACTGGAAGATTTGCCTCGTTAGAGGCTGTATGGAGTCATCTAAACTACATTAACCATCTGAAAGTTAAGGCTTTTGCCTAGGCCAGTTGTCTATACTCACACAATAGCCAAAGGATGACTGATTCGTGTACCTTAAACACTGTCCTTAGATGTATATCCTGGAACAGGTATCCCAAGATAATCTTTGTGTCTCTATAGAGCACCTATAGCAACTTAGATTAGAGATGCTATTTTTACATAGCTAAACTTAAGTGAAATGTATCCCATCACGAAAAGCCTAAGCTAAGATAATATAGCATTACTTAATTTAAAATATGATGCAGTAGATATATTGCAGTATATGTACAGTAGATGGATATAGTACTATGGTATGGCTGTAGCATAGTTCTAAGACTGAACCGAACAGAGTATGGACTTTGCTCAAAGCAAAACCTACTACTGCAGTAGCACATAAAGAGCACTAGCGTTATCTACAGCAAACTGGAATCCAGGTAACACAGAAATGTTGGCTGAAATTCCTTCAGATTTGGGCAAAGGACTACCGCAGCACCATGGTAGCCTGAGTGCAGTCATGCAGTGCTAGCTGCACTGAGGCCACGGCTACGCTGTGCCAGCCTCCCGCATGGAGCTTCAAGAGCACACTGCTTCTGCAGTCACCTTCCTCGCTGTCAAAATCACAGAAGGACATTTAGGAGATGTGTACATTAGCAAGTCATGAGGACTAGTAGGAGAGGATCTGTAGAGCAAAACAGTTGTTGAGGACATAGCAGCCTTATCATAGTGCTTTTACTTCAGATCACTTCTGGTCTGGTTCCATGAAGTAAACACCTATCTGCAGCTGAAGGACATTTGGAGCACAGGCTCTGGTTTAGTTTCACCCAAAACAAGGAAGGACTGCTCAGCAATGTGAAGCAAAACATCGTGAAAGGGAGCAAACAGAATAGTAAATGGGGACAGTCAGAAGGGTAAATTCAACAACTCGCTTTGGTCTGAACTGAAATGCTAATGCAGATGTACCGCTGTGCACGGCAAAGCATTAATACAAGGCAATTATTGCAACGTGAGAACTTGTCATTTTACTGGGCAGCTCTTCCTGCAGCTGCAAGACAAGGAGCTGTGGGTGAGGGACAGAGCCAGGGGCTGCTCAAGTAAAGCAGCCAGGAGGGTGGAAGTAGTACCTGTGGCTAACGCCAAATTCATTATTTTCATATGCATCTTCCTCTGACTTCAGTTCTCTGGCTTTATTGTATGATTTACGTTAACTTATTGTAAATATGATACAATCACAATACCCAAAGATTTTGGTCAGAACAAAGACTGCAATGTACTGTCTCTACAGCTCTAACAGTGTTGTCCTGGCTTGAGTGTAGAGAATAAAAGCACCACCTGATTGCCCTGGGACAGGGAAAGCGACAGGGATCTGTAAATTAGTAAATAATATCAATTTAACTAGGTGAAGGGATACTTGCTTCTATCATTTCAACTCATTCTTATAGGCTTTAAGGCAGAGATGAAAGATGGATGTGATAGAATACAAAGATATTATAGCAAGCAAGCAATGTTGTTAACATAAATGCAAGCTCTATTCTGTAATACAAAGACCTACCATAATTGTCAAGGCTACTTGAGAAGCTGCGTATGCTCTGATGCACAACAAAGGGCTTAACTGATTCATGGGAGGGCCAAAATAGCTCAAGACTGGAGGGGTGTCTTAGTTTACACCTAGAAGTTATTCTCCATCCAGCCCACAGACACATCTGGACAGCCTTTTGCAGCTGTCTTAATAAAATATGCTTTATGATACAGCAGATACTGAAAACAGAGTTTTTCCAGTCGTCTACATGTACTAGCTGATGCAAAGACAAGTGGACAAACATTTCGCTATTTAAGAAGCAGGACATCACTCTTATTACTGAAGAAAGCACCTGCCAAATACTAACCGGGACTTTCAGAAACAGCCTGTATTTAACATCTCACAACCTAATATGGATCATATAGCAGCCAATATGCCATCAAAGATTCTAAAACAAATAAATGTACAGCTTACCTGCAGAAGGTTTTCCTCTTGTTTTCTTATCACTTACAACGGAACCAGTGTTTCAAGAGCAGAGAAAGATGGCTAATTCGCACGTGTCAGGTCCTGCATGCTGTCTTAAGCTGCCACTGCACACATTTCCTTGAGAATGATGCTATTGTTATTACTTAGTACTAATATTATTAAATGTCTTGGCAGAGGCTAACACAATCTACTCTTATTTCAGGCACTCGACAAAGACTTGTAAAAAAGCTGCAAGACGAAGTAATTTACCCATTCACAGATTAAAATTGGAATTGCCAACTTAATGTATTTTGACATTTTCCAGGCAGAAAAGTCTGGTAGAGCAGCAGAAAACCCCTGACTGAACACAGGTTCTCAAGTGAAGGAAAAGACACCATGAAAATTCAGGGACACATTTCCCAGCCCATAGCATTTCTGGAGACCACACACACTATCACTAGCAAATGTTGCTGACAGGCATTAAGGAAAAGGGCTCTGTTAGTAGCAAAGTGTGCCTCCCCCTGGATTGGTTCCTCTCTCCCATAAGGAGTAAGCAAGACTTCTGGTTATTTCCCAGAGGACACTGATACGGAGTAAGGGTGAGATTCAGGTGACCAAAGGCAGATACGAGCCAGCGTTTCTCGGTGGGTGAATCCACGATACCCATGCTCAGTTGCCGACCTACCGCAGCCCTCCGGGGGACTATAGAGAAATCACTTAGTATGGTATTCATCTGATCCAAATTTAGACTCCTGCAGTATAAACATCTACATAGGAGCAAGTCACCCTGTGCTGCCTTTGTAGTCAACAGAGAGAAATAGATACTTCTAGGGTGCAATTAATCTCATCCTAAAGAAGACATCTTCCAGATGATTTATGCCTTAAAAGTACCTGTTTTTCTCTGACTATAAAGGGAGTCTGAGGTGATTTTTGCCATATGGACACCTCAAACATGGACAAATAATATATCTAGCAGAGCCATAAAGCCATTGATATTCCACACAGCCTGCAGTTAGTATAAATGTTTGGTCAATAACTTGAGCTGAACTCAGACAGTTGACCTAGAGGTGAATGGCTCTGTATTCCATTACTAAGCCTCTGAATCATCCAGTGTCTTTTTTCTTTTTAAGTAAAGTCTCTCCCTGGGTTTTAGATGTCACTTAATGGAATGTGGATATTAAATGTATGTAAATCCATAGCATTTTTGGATAGAGCTGCATTCCACTCTGTCCCATTATAAACACTATCCCATCCTCCTCTCCAGAGCTGTCAATCTGTCAGGTGGAGGAGTCTGTGAACTCCCAAGGCAAATCCTTGTACTTTCAAGGGGACTGCTGTTGCCAGAAAGAAAGTTCCTGATGAAAATAGTTCTTGTGTGGAGACTATCAGAGGGACCCTCTTAAGCCATGCTTTTTATATCCTGAGATGATAGGAATTCCTTTACCAAAAGTAGTGCAGCTTGTTTTTTTCCCAGGATGTTCATTTCTATTTTATTCCTATTTCTGTCCTCAGAGGTCTCATTCTGTTTCGTGGAAGTATCTTCTATTGTTTTCACTGTTGCCTCCCATTATTTTTCTGCACAATTTTTGTACAGTTTTTATTGGAATTTCCACTTCAGTTATAAAATATGATCAGTTTTTTGTAAAACAATTCTTGTTGCATTTTTGCCTTCAACCTAGCAGTAAACTGTAAGGACAGAATATCATTATTATTAATTTCTTTTTAAAGAGGTTAATGCAGCTGTATGTTTGCTAAAACTCCAAACACCAGGTACTATGTTACTTCACAGATGTTATTTAGTGGATTGTGGGTAATAAACTCTTATAAATCCACTGCACCTGGGTGTTGAGCAGCTTTGCACTTTAAACATCATCGCACTATAATATACAGCCCCTGTTTGTGTGACATGAGCTAGACAACCATCTCCATCAGTATCTGACCAACAGATCCAGAATTCCATCTTGTGAGATGGCTCGTTCAGTGGTCACTTCAGATGAAGTAGTTTGCCGCATTCAAGACCCTTCTTCTCAAGCACTTTTTTTTTTTTTTTTAAAGGAGGTACATAACACACTACCCTTTCTGAGACCATCTCTGCACTTCTACATATGTGTAGCTTAGACTGTGCCTAGAACATGATGTTCCTCTTCTGGGTACCAGGTGATATCTGAAAGATTGCCCAAAGAAATACTTCATATATTTAATCTCCTGTTCATACTGCAAATTCTTGTATACATCCTTAGCAGACTCAATGTGTTCAGTGACAGCCATTCTTCAAATGCACCTAAACCTCATCTTCAAAGGTTTCAGCAATTACCTGAATTACACAGAAACCAGAATCTTGAGCAGGTGATTCCTGCAAACTTGAAATAAGATTACAATGGAGACAGGGAAAATGGTGCTTTGAAGGTGCCCATCTCCAGGCACCTCTCTGAAGTGCAGAGTTTGCCTAGAAAATTACTTTAGATTAGACAATTTTCTTCTCATACCTGAAGTTATATGAGAAGAACTGTCACTTTATGGCTAAAATGCAACTTTAGTTCTAATCTTAACAAATACAGACTAATTCTTGGTTTCTCCCAACTTGCTTCCATGTGAGATGCAGACATATTCAGGATTATAGCAAGTTTGAAATTCATTTTCCATCTTTCCAATCTGGTACTGACATTCATGTAAAGCAATGCCTGGACACTGGAAAAAGGGATTTTTTCCCTGGTATTTGTATTTTAAGCATGTTACCACTGCTGAATGGATCAGCTACACATTCATTTCAGTGAAGTTTAAGATCTTGGCTTTGACCTGAAGTCTCCAAATGCGGGCTCCATCTGGGAAACTTGTTTTTCTGTCCCTCTGACAAAGATACCTAAAGCAATTTTACACAGGTGGCCAATTTCAGTCAAATTTGAGAGATAATTCATATTTATTAAATTCTTACACACTTCACACAAATACAAATAGAGGTTCCAGGTAGAGGAGAGAGACCTTGTTATTGCCTTTTACAGGAGGAAATGTAGCAGTAAAAACACATACCTGATTAAACATCAAGGTCTTTAGACAAGTGACTAGATATACACCCAGATCCTCTTGCTGGATCACACTAGTGTAAGCTGGAGTCCTGCTGCTTGCTCATCCAGTTGTGGGACTTGCTGGAGCAAACCCCTCACCCAGCCCTCACATTCTAGCTCCCTTTCTGGGGAAAGCTGTGGAGAAATTCGGCTGCTTGTGGCTTAGATGAGTGGACACTTTGATGGGTAAAAAACTGGCTAGATGGCCGGGCCCAGACCGTTGTTGTCAATGGAGCGAAATCCAGTTGGTGGTCAGTCACTAGCAGTGTTCTACAGGGCTCAGTTTTGGGGCTGGTGCTGTT
>NW_009606678.1:0-25212 GCF_000690535.1 Cariama cristata | reverse complement strand
GGCTGCCCAGGGAAGTGGTGGAGCCCCCACCCCTGGAGGGATTTCAAAGACGTGTAGGTGTGGTGCTCAGGGACATGGTTTAGTGGTGGGCTTGGCCATGCTGGGTTAGGGGTTGGACTTGATGATCTTACAGGTCTTTTCCAACAGAAATGATTCTGATTCTATGACTCTTTATGCTGTCGTTCTGCAGTAGTTGTTGGGCGGGTTTCAATAAAGCATTTTCCCTGTTAGCAGCCAAGCTCTATTCCTGCAAAATAGGTTCACATTGAGCAAGAACGCAGCTCTTGCTGCATGAACCAGAGAGTCCTGTCTTGAAAACAGCCATAGTCATGAGGAGACAAACTGTGGGCTAAAACATGAAGGAGGAAGACTACAGCAGGGCTTTAGGGAAGGCAAAGGTCACCAGTGTTTTTGCAGCTGAGAGTTGCCGCACCAGCTCGGCCACATGCCGCTGGGCTGGACTCAGCTGACAGCAGCTTTAGCCAGTACCAGCCTGCTTGAGTCCGTGGCTTAAAACTTCTTCCTAGAACAAATCCGACAGTTATCTTTTAGCTGATTTGGGGTTTTTATTTCAGCTCCAGATCCTTTGCGAGGTGGATCATTTCAAGGTAGCAGTCGACGATGCTCACTTGCTGCAGTACAGCTTCCGTGAAAAGAAGCTGAATGAGATCACCAGACTTTGCATCGCTGGGGATGTCACCCTCACCAGCGTCATGCCGACCATGATATAGCTATGGTGGTGTAATTTTAATGCAAACTTAGCGCTCTTAATATGGCTGTAACAGAAGTGCCTTCTTACATGAATACTTTGAGTTAATAAAACATACTTTCACAAATAAAAGTTGTTTTCAATATCTCAAAAGACACACTATCTTCCAGCAAGCCAAGTTCAAATGTGGACATGACTGAATTCTTGCTGTAGAGACAGAGAATCTCTTTGACGACTAGGAGCTGTTTGATTCTGATGGAGAGGAGTACTTGGGAAAGCAGCCTGCATCGTACTGCCACTGGTCCTCTAAATTAAGGCAGCCATCTTCAACTCCGTCTTCTCAAAGTACCAGTAGGCAGTCAGTAACTTGGTGTTTCTAGCCTCAGTTGCTCTGCTAGGTGGAGTAGTTATTCCTTTTTCACTAAAGGAATCAAAATAGTGCAGTGAAGAACTGAAATTCCCCCCTCAGAGGAGGAGGTGCATGATCAGGCTGTGAATGGGTCGTGCGTAATTCACAGAAGTGTCACTTCACTGAAGTTGTCCTCCAGGAAACACTGAAAAACAGGGAAAACTCAGAAGCCTCTGGTCCTGACTACAACGAGGTATTTCAGGAGAGGGTTTAGAGCTGGAAGAAGCAAAATCTCTCCCTAGACCATGGCTAGAAAAGTTACTCCTCTCCTTCATTTCAAAGGCCCATTCTGTCCATTTGATGGCCCAAATCAGCGTGTCCTGAACGCACTTCCCTCTCAAGGGAGATCCAATTTATACAAGCATTACATACTCCATGGAGTGGGTCACGAGCCTTGTGCTTCTCTCCCCTCAACACTTCTCTGTCAGCCAAGACCAGTTTCAAGGGTGGGGTTTATTGGCAAGTTCACCCCATGAGTCAGGCTGGTAAAAAAAAAAAACCAAACCCAAAAAGAATGTTCCTTTCGCTGTGAGTCATCCTTCTGGTCGTCTCTGCAAAACAGGAACAGCGCAATAGCCACTGCTGAAGTTCTGAAGGATCTCTTTGACACGTCTCATGCTCTTTTATAACAGTCATTTCATCTATACTTGGAGATGCCGAGTTACAACAAGCAGAGGGTTGAAATTTCTAGCAGATGCAGTAGCCTAGCCCAGCACATCGCTAACATCAGCTTAAGTGTTAATGTCGGAAATTCCTCATCACCACTACTCATTGCACAGCGTTGATGACTGACCAGAGCAGAAAAGTCATGAAGAGCTATCGATTTGAAACTATCTGTACAACTGGAGTTTAGTAACAGAGAAAGTTGATTCCAGCACAGTAACACCAAGTCACGTTGGCTTCCTCTATTTATTTCAGTGTAATCAGTACACAGCTTCCAGGTTAAAACCTACATCAGATGAGCTGCCCCATTGTAGCAGCAATGGTTTCTGCTGAGGGATTCGAATTACCTTTGTTTGGTTTAAAATAAAGGCTAGTGGAAGAATGTGCATATTACACTAAGGTCACCACTACAAGAAGCAGCCCAGTCAGGTATTTGTTAAAAATATAGTGACTGGAGGTACCCTAATACTACTACTCAAATACAGAGTATATATAACTGGCACGCTCCTTACACATAAATATATTACAGTCCAGATAAAAGAATGCATAAGGTAGAAGATGTGAGAAGAGGCTGAGGTTGACATGTCAAGTGTTCAGAGAAAGAGGTTAAGAGATTTTTCACATGAAAAAGCAAAGAGAGAATAGGGTTTGGCTTGAAGGTACTTAAGATACTCAATAGATAATTATGTCCTTAAAGGAAATAATAATCAATGCCTATTTTATTACACTGCCAGGAAAAGATATTACCTGACTTTGAAATCCTTGTTCTGAGAGAGTCGCTACTATTACAAAGCAAGTGGTTGTTAAACACCAGGAAGACTCCCTCAGGTAAGAATTACATGCATCAAACCCTGCCACAGCTGCTGAGTAAGCGGTTGCTCATGCACAGAATATGGGAGCCTAAGGGTGGAACGGTACCCTTCCAGCAGTGACCAAGTACGAAACAGTGCTTTGGGGGAGGCAACAGGCCGAGTCTTACCCCCAAGGAGGTGCCCTCGCATCAGAAATAGGGCACAGGTACAGCCAGTCTAATAATAATTCATGAGGTAAGTGAGGTCAGAACAGAAAAGCTTAAAGATGAATAGTTTTACAACTTGAAGTGGACAGGAAATACATGAAATTATACAAAAATAAAAATATTTCAGGCTGTAGTTAGAGTATCATTGGATACAGCAGGTATAACCAGTAAACACCCCACTACTAATATACAGCAGTACTTATAGCGTCATAAAATGTTACAAAATATTTTAATAAGTTCCACTACAAAATATTACAGGTATTCATTCACTCAGAACACAGTTCAAGGGTAGCAGACTGTGTTCCAGATATCCTCTGTGGGGCTTTTTTTGTTAATATAATTTACCCATTTTGAATTTCAAGTCACTCTTCATTTTTCCCCAGAGGGAGAAAGAGGAGAAAATACAATAAGATCACCGAGTGCTGCAGCTGCTGCAAACTTCTGGGCTTTGTTCCTGACTGGAGTGAAGGGAAGCTCAGCATCCAGCGTTGGCTGTGGGAGAAATCAAAGAGTGTAAAGTTAAGTGTTCGAGGAACAGGCATCTATTCTGAAAAACAGCACTGCAATGACATATGAAATAAGCTAATAGTAAATTCTCCTTTCTCTAATGACATCTGTATAAACACCAGACCAAGAGTAAATACTGTCAGGCAACTGCTTATGTACGCTAGGTGCCTGCCTGCTTGAGAGGCCACATAAACATCATGGGACAATAGCTAGCAGAAAATGCTTTTGATGAGGGAGCAGGAGAAGCGTGCAATTCTCTTGCCTCTCTCTCAGTAGTGTGGACACGGCGCAGCTTTAGAATAAGCAAAGCATGGATCTGTCAGGCAGAGACAAAACCTGCAACGATTCAGTAGATCTAAGTATACTAAAATACGCTTGCTCATGTAACGATACTGTTTCAAAGCAACAGCCCCAGGTTAAAATCATGTAGCACTGTAAGAACCAGGACTTTCTTAAAAGAAACCTCGCAAGCTTATTTCCAGACACGAAATAAGAAGTGAATATGTGGTCCATTCTGAAGACACTCATTACTTCAATCAGTAATTCATATTTTAAAAAGGATTTTTCATGAAATCCAAGGAATTCTACACCCAAATTCTTTTAACAATTTGAAAGTTTTTACACACCTGCTTTTCCCTGTTGAATCTTACTTCCAAGCTCTAAAAGTTAAAGCTATAAAAGAAGGGACAGGACAAATCTGAAAAAATCCCAAGAAGAAAGTGGAGGAAAATGGAGGAAAAAGGCCAGGCCATTCATTATATTAGTAAATATTTACAAGGAAATTCCCAAGAAATACTATTTAAAGGATCAATCTGATAAGAGTCAGACATTCTGCTGTTAGAAATGTCTCAGATTCATCCTACACTCCTTCATGTGCAATAAGGAATAACAGTGTGAGCCTGAGCAGGGAGACAGGCTGTATTGTGGCTTGTATTTAAAGTTACATGAGTTGGCTTGATAACATCTTAAAGAGTTTAATTTACTTCATGCAGTAACTGATTCTGTAGGAAAGGTTAACAGTACTGTAACAGGCAGATTGTCTTAGTAAAATGAACCTGAAGGTGAACTTACCATATCAAAAGGATTTCTGTCAATGGTTGTCAAATCGCTACATGAAACATCTGAAAAATATAAATATTTCATTTTTAATAAAAAAAAGTTTGTCTGATGCTGTCAAAGCTGAAAAACCCCTATTGTCTTCTGCATTTACTAGGAAAAAAACCCAAAACAAAACAAAAAACAAACCAAAACAAAAAACCAAACCTAAACTGTCTGTATTTACTTCTATTTCAAGCCTTTTATATTAGCTTTCTCCTTCACATATCCCATGGAAACTACACAGAAGAATCTGAGGGGCCCTGTTTGCTCATGGGCAATGCATGTAGAAGTCATACTAACTAAAGGAGGTTTTGCTACCAGCATACATCCATTAACCAAGCTACAATGACAAATCATTTCAAAGAGTAATATTTAGACTATCATAAAACTTTAGAACAAACATAAGGGCCCAGCAATACCACACAAACTATACTAAGCAGCTTTAAGATACGCACCTGTTTGATGTATTTTTGGTTCTACAGACTGGGCAAAGTTACTTGCTGTGCCACTATCCTTCTCTGGACTGCACATGACAATATCTTGTGCTTGTTGTTCTGCAGCAGATAGTTCCATCTCTTCCATGCCATCCATTACTTTTAATTCACTGCTTGAATTTTCCAGCACCTGAAAAACAGGAATTTTCACTGCTCGTGGCCCTCTGAGAGGGTAAGATGTCTGGAGTAGCAGTATTTGCTTCTCAGAGAGCCAGAAGGAAAGCGTCAGTGAAATCTGGCTGATGTGAGGCAGTACCTATGACACTAGGAAGCTTTATTTTCTTTTTGTCTGCAATAAAAGGAACTTTGTCAGCTTTTGATGCAGAAGGCACAAAGATGAAAAGGTACCCAGGACGTTCAAGGGATGTGAGTTTACAGAAACCAGCATGTCCCTGTTACGTCAAGTCAAGTCCATACATCTAGTCTACAGGTTTTAGGGACAATTCAGGAGAGAGGATTTTAACTCCAGACACTGTACAAAGCACAGGCAGGACAAGGCTCACAGCTTAAGACTGTGATCCATTTCACATGAACTATTTCTCAAATACCCTTGTAAGCTTGATAATCTCTTTGAGAGTATAAAGGAAGTTCTTCCACATGAAAGAACTTTTTGGAACTTCAAGTGCCAAAAACATTCCAAGGATGTTCTCTAATGAGACTTTATCTCAAGAAAAACCCATCAACAATACTGAAAGTTAAAGATCACCACACCTTTCCCCAGAAAGCGACATCACCAACAAGCGATTTCTCATTTGATAGGGAAAGGATGAAGTAAAAAGCATAAGAACAAACCAAGATGATTTTTTTTAAAAAAATGTAATATTACACATATGAAGAGGACACACATGAACTACTGCTGCAGTCAGGCACAGATCCAAGCAGTAACAAGCAAAATTAAGATACTCCATTTCCAATGAAAGGTACTAAAGGATGTTTAATTGCAAAGTACTGGCTTTCACCGAGTAACACAGTATCATCTAAACTATGGAGGCCACATTCCTGTTTTTTTTTTTTAAGGTTATTCAAATGTAGGCATGTCACCAAGTCCTCGAACATTTCAGGGCATGGATTTCTGAACTCTGATACTTGTATTAGGAACACTGCTCTTGCTATACCTTTAAAGAGTATAACAGCCCAATACTCTGCTACGGCACCATGAGGACTGAGAGACCCAAATACCACTGTTGCCTTTAGTCACGGTCCCCAAATACCAAAGCATTTAAAAAAATTCACACCAGAAAACAGGTAGTGGACTTCAAGGAACATTGCTTGCCCAAACAACAAGTGTCCTCATACAGCAGCCAGCAGGACCTCCCAAAGATAGCTCCCAAAGAGCTAGCCAAGTTCCCCAAACTGCAGCACTCCCTATCTATGTCCATACTGAGAAGGAAAAAGCACCAGCCTGAGAAACACAGAAGATACCCAAATGAGGATTTGATCAGAAATCCAAGCATCTGGGGCCAATAAAAAGAACTTTTTTTTTTTTGCTAATAATAACAAAATATTGAAAGCACATACATGAGCTATGCATGACTTACCTTAGTTCCCTCTGCTGTGCCAGCAACAGGACAGTGTTCTTCTGCAACTACAGAAATGCTGAAAGAGAAACCAAAATGTTGTCAATCACCTTCATCAATCACCTTCAATCATCTTTTGACTTACCCAACTGATCTTACGATTTGTTCTGCAATTATGCTTGCTAGTTTGGCACTGGTCAGCTACATCAAATTTTCTAGGTAAAAAATAAACTTCTACCCCACCAGTAAAATTACATTTGGACAAACTCTTAATATTTGCTTGAGGGAAGGAAAAGACACAAGGATTTTGCAACCTTTAACACTGCCAAAGTGGAAGGTAACATTTAATGGGTATTAATATTAATTCTTTCAGTTAAAACTAGAAAAGTATTTGTACAAAGTTAATTAAAAGCTGCCTTAACATGTCTACCTCTGTTCAAGAAAACCACCAGGGAGTTTTTCCAGTGGGGGAGTTTTTCCAGTGGGAAACTGGTGCATTTTCAAATTTTGTGCTGGGTGGAAGCCTTTGAGCACCGGTGTTTGTTTTGCAGTTGTATCTTCAGGGTTATGAAGAGCAGAAGGAATGCTCTGAAGCAAAGCTCTACTGGATGATCTTGGAGTTGCCAGTTTTCCAGAAGTCCGCTGCGAAGATCTGCGAGGTGTCTTTGAAAGCAAGTCTGAAAAAAGCGTTTAATGTTTCATTGCTACAGCAGTTTCCAGAAGATGAAATCAACTCTTTGTTATGATTCTAGCTAGGAACGCTATTTTTTTCTGCTTATACAAATTTTATATTGAAATCTTATATACATTGCATGGGGAAATTGAAAAAAATTACAAGATTAGGTCAGTCAGTTATAAAACTACCTCAACTCCAGCTAAGCAATTTAGTAATGACTAACCCTTCACAAAGGACCTGAAATAATGAGACATGCTGTTCTTATTAAAAAGTCCATCTGGTGAAAGCTGTCATTAATTTCCACCTTTCACATTAGATAATTTTGATAGAATCAAAAAGACACAGATTCAGAATTGATTCTTGTAAGAGAGTCTCTGCTAGGGCTTGCTTAAACCCAGTGTTGCTCAAAGCTTTTCAGAAGGTCTCCTCTACTAACAAGAGGCATAGGAAAAAATTGCTAGTCTTGTGATGAGAAAAGAGATCTACACAAAAAAAAAAAGGGAAATTCAAAGTCAACTTATGAACTAGAAATGGGAGACAAGCAGAACGGCTCCCAAAGAGTCAACGATTACTGGAAACACAGGCTTCACATAGATTGCAATAAGATAAGATACTGAAAATTAAGTTGTATTTTGAGCATCTGCTAAAAAAAAAGCCCACTATTAAACAGCTTTTATAGCAGACTGGAATTATGTTACAATCTTGTTGAACATGAATACAGATTACGGATATACTTTATCTGAAGCTTTGAAGACAGCACTGCAAGAGATTTAGTTCAAAAAAATCACAGTTCCTGCCTTACAAATAGAGGACATTAGCCTGCATTGACTTTGATGAACAGGTTCATCAGCTAAGTCTGGGAACACTCAGATTAAAACTTCATTATTAAACATATGCTGAAAAAACATGAACCAGCTGCTTTTACCTTTCTGTAGGCAGAGATTTCATGTTGCTATAATCACTCAAATCGGTACATTCATGTACAACAGTTTACTTTGGATCCCTGACGTAATCAACCATTAGTTGAAATATTGTGTCCAGTACTGCAGCTGTATCCAGTATAAACAGCGTAATTCCTTTCCTCAATGAGACTGGTTACTCTCTTCAGTACTTTCAGGTCACAGAAGTCATGATTAAGCTTCACCCACCTGGAAAGGTTTTCACAGGGCTTTCAATTCTGAAAAATCCTGCTTCAAAAACCACTTTCTCTACTTCTGGTAGCTTCTCCTGATGTGTACAATCGGCGGCTCCGTCAGGCTTCATTTTATCCCTCATAGCTGCTTTTACAGCAGCAAGTCGGTTTCGGGCAGCAGTTCTTCCAGCTGCTCCCAGCTTTGGTTTACACACTCCATTTGGAACAGTCTTTTTCTGAAATTTTAAGTAAGTCTGGGTCACATCTGGAAGCTTCGGATAGAAGCAATTACACATGAACATCTATGTAGCTGCTGGCCACACATAGAGACAGCAACAGGCAACAGACATGCTGGAGAGAAGGTCTCCGTTCATCTCCAGAATCTCTTGGACCGCCATTTGGCTATCAAGGTTAGTTTGCGGTGACAATATTAAGGATTTTTCATATTGAGTCTGCAGTTCAGAAATCCTTCGTACAACTTTTTTCTAACAAATCCAGTTAACATTTTTGAAAGCGGTGGGATACAGGGACTCCTAGTGGCAGGGAGATAAGGTAACCGCAGGACAGATACCAGTCAGCCAGTGAAGTCTCTCCTGGCATTCGATTTTTCAAAGAAGTTTTGCATCTTGTACCATCTGCAGGGTTGTGACATTTACAGGCAGCTCGCTCAAACTACATTCCCTCCAGTTTCCTGTGCCTGGAGTTTCTTATCGACCTTGCATATCGTTTTTACGATTAGTCATGCAGTCTCAAGGAACTGGACAGAGTTTAGCCAATGCAAATATGACTTGATATTCAGTTATTAGAAGCAATTATATATTCCAAACCAAAGAGCAGATAAAGTAGCTTACATCAAAGCTTATTTTGCAATAAGCAATAACTTCAATAACTTATTTTTGATAGTGTCAGATCCGTTTTGTGCTTAGAAAACTCAGCTTTAATGCTACCCATGGTGCTGTCTTAAGGGGATACCATTATAATTTAGCAGTCACTGCTCAAAACTGGCGGTCACTGCCAAATTCCCATGTGGTTTCCTTTCCAGTTAAGTCAGTGCCAACACCAGTGGCCCAGATAAAGTGTTCTACATCTGAAGGGTAAATTTCTGTTCTAAATTTGACAGATTTGTCTTACTAGCAAAGAGTCCAATGACTCCAAAAGAGTAATTGTTAATTCTTAGTTCTAATCTTTCCAGCCAAAAGAGGCAACTAGCATTACAAACACCAACTAATACAAGTGCACTTGGGAGATGCAAGGGAGAAGGGTGCATCTCAAAAGGAATTTCACTGAATTTTTAAACATTAACACCTAAAGAAGCCAGATGAGTAGGGCTTTAGAAGGAACTTCCATTTAAGATGAGAATTCATTACTGCAATAGCAGCTTACCAGTTATTCTAGACAACTCAACACTGTTGCATCTTGATGCCTTAGGAGACATGCTTTAGGGGCTATTCATACCTTGACAGTTGCTTTGCTTGGGACATCAAATGGTTGCCACTCATTATCTTGAAGCTTCTTCAGATTATCAAATTTTTTATTCACATCTTTGATCTATTGGAAAGCCCAGAAAAGTCCAGGTTTAATTTTCCAGACTTATCAGATTCACAACAGAACAGTGTTTCATAAAATCAGATAACAAATTTAAGTGTAGTTATGCATTTAAGTACTTTTGCTTTAAATACGGAAGCAAATTAAGCCACCAACTGATACAAAAGTATTAAATGTTCTCATACAGTTGATGTGAAGGTTACACCAACCTACACAAGCTTCAGATTAGATGACAAGACTGGTCTCATCGCTGTAGTTTAAAGGTTAGTAGGGGAAGTACAGAACTGTTCGGTAAGATCTAACATCTAAAATGAAGGAGTTGGTTTACAACCTGTTCTGGTACTGAACTCAAGCACACCGTGACAATGGCTGCATTTAAGGAATGCAAAAGAACACATTGCATAATAGCCTTTATCCAAATGAGCACGAGTCTTTCATTACACAGGAAACACACTATGCAAGCTTGTTTGCTCCTTTAAACTGCTGGCCTAAACAGCTTCCTGATGCAATCTATGCTTCTTAGTGACAAACTAGCTCTGTGGCATCTCCTCCCTGACTGATACTCGATGCAACAGCCTTGTTCTCCTTAGGCTTTGTCATGAAGACACTTGCCTCATTCGCTAGTAAGGCCGTACAAGGCTTATTTATGTCCAGCAGATCAGTCACTGAAGTGGCAAGTCCTTTACATCCTCCCTGAAACTCAGAGGATACAAACAAAAAACAAATGCAAAAAGGGACAGAGTCAGCAATGCTGTTACTTCAAGTTTATCTAAAAGAAATGGTGGGGAAGCTCAGGAGAAACTTGAGCTGCTCCCAGATACATAGTAAGCATAGATAAACCCTGTTTTTCAAGTTACTGGTTCTAGCAAAGCTCCCTTCAAATCTCTCTGACGCAGCAGATCAAACTCTTACACTTTCTGGTGGGAATTCAAGACCTATGACTACGACCTTAACAATAAATCCATCTTTGCATTTAATTTACAAGTTCCTTTGTTGAATGCCGATTTACAAATACTGTTGAGAGCCCTTTGATAACTTAGAATATTATATTTCATTCTGAAACCAATGGAAGCATCAACAGAGAAAGAGAGATTAAGGTTTTCTACCACCTAAACTCACTCCTAAATAAGGTTATTGTAGTTTCTGCATTATTCTCATAGTGAAGCATGGAACCTCTATTTTTCAGGTGAGCTCCAGGAATTTTCCAAAAGCTCCCAGCTTTCCATCCAGGTAGATCTTGTGATTGTAAACTCACTCCAAATCAGAATAAGACTTGGCTACATGCCTCCATTCCAGAGAAAAGCAAGATACACAGGCCACAAGAAGACAACAGATGAACTGGTCCATGAATTCTAAATCATAGTATACCAACTGGTACTATTCACTATCAGAAATGTTAACAAGGACCTGAATTTTTTACATTAAAAAAAAAAATCACAATCTGATTATTCAAAAAACAAAGAAAAGTTTTAATTGTTCATAAATAACCCCATCAACTTTATCATAGTAGGTTAACATGCAAGTACATACCTGAAAATTAACCATATCCCAAAATCCTTCTAAGTCCGTACACGTTGTTTCTTTTTCACCTCGTTTAAATTCACAATTATCCACCAGTCCTTCAAATTGTTTAAACCTTTCTGCTATGAGCAGTCTTGTCTGACCAATTGTGGTGCGAATAAGATCTTTAGCTGATAGCAACAGGAAAACAATAAAGAAAGTACATCTTTGAATAATCCATCATTTCACAATTGATTTAAATAAGTATTTGAAGAGTCTGGAATCTGTTTATCATTTGACTATGTTCATCTGTTGCAGACCTGCGATACAATTCAGATAGAGCATACCTATCCATTGAACTGCTTTAAACTTGCCTCTTTCAAAAAAAAATGTTATTATCTCTAAGATAAGCTTTGATGAGCCATCTTCATTTTCCCAGATAAGGACATTTATTCTACATTAAAAATTAATTTTATTTTTAAAAAAATCGGCTTGACTAAAGCTCATACATTTAAATACACTTAAAACTGACAACAG
Source organism: Cariama cristata (assembly GCF_000690535.1). Classification (NCBI taxonomy): domain Eukaryota; kingdom Metazoa; phylum Chordata; class Aves; order Cariamiformes; family Cariamidae; genus Cariama; species Cariama cristata. The sequence continues at coordinate 13,407 of NW_009606678.1, read as the reverse complement.
AAAAACTATTTTGATACACACTTTGTTCATTTTAGTGTCAACCACTATCATATCAAGTACTACACAGAAGTTTTAGTATTAGGAGATCATAGAATGACAGAATGGTTTGGTTGAAAGGGACCTTAAAGACCATCCAGTTCCAACCCCCTGCCATGGGCAGGGACACCTTCCACCAGACCAGGTTGCCCCAAGCCCCATCCAACCTGGCCTTGAACACTCCCAGGGATGGGGCATCCACAGCTTCTCTGGGCAACCTGTGTCACTGCCTCACCACCCTCATGGTGAAGAAAAAGCATGAGATAAAGCATGCCTTCTTGTCCTGAGGCAGATACAACTCTAAACTTTATATAATAAAACTTCTACTACAGTGCTACTTTGCAAATACATTCAGACACACATACTTCCCTCTGTCCCCTTCAGTTACCGTAACGCCCCTTCTAATACCTGTTACAGTTTAGTCTTACCATCCTCTGGAATGTCCAGCTCAAATTTTCCATTCCACTGGAGGACCTGAGACATCAGCCTCTCTGTCTCAGACCGAACAATATTTCTAAAAATAAAGGGATAGTGAAAAAACAAGGTTTTGGAGAATTTTCTAACCGCTGTCACTACTTGTGACTGTCAGTGGTTACTATCCTTTTGCCTTCAGAGAAGCTACACTGTCTTGGAGCAGAAGCCATTACATTGTTTTAGTTTCCTGACTGGCTGAGACAATTTCTTTTCTACTGTTTTCAAGCTTTTGTTCCTTAGGACAGGGTGTTAGTGTCCAGAATTTTATATTCTTTACTTGCCCTAATAATGCAAAAGGGTGCGTGCCTACTCAGGTCACTGCTGGCAGACACCAACCACCATAAGCTAATCTTTACAAGAGGTCTCGTTACCTACGTGAAGGAGCTCAGAATGGACAACAGGGAAGTGAAACAAATGAACACAAACCTGAAATAGGGCACATCATGCTCTTGCTCTCTTATATCATCTGACTTTGTTTCAAGTGCTGTTGTATCTGTAAAGACAGTACTCGTTTCATTTGGTCTCTGAATGGAAGTCTTCTCATCTGACTCATGTGCTGAAAAATACGAAAGGCATTTGTTCAGAATGTGGTGAAAACTAAAAACATTAGAATGATAAATTAAATGTGAACTTCCTACCTTTTTCTCCTTTCAAACTTGTAGTGGTTTGCTCTTCTTGAATGCCTTTACCAGCAGGTGAAATTTGACTTTTTAAGCCAGGCTCTTGTGCCTTAGTTTCACTGGATTTTTCAATTATATTACTGGAAACAAACAAAAAATACATTTAGGGTTAAGACACATTGAGAAACTGACATCAAACATGGCCAAATACACAAAAATGCACAATTTAGAAGGCAATCCTACACACAACCCTAGAGAACTCAAGCAAATCCTATTAAAATGAATAAATCTGTGCAGAGAGATATATGGCACAGCCCCCGATATACAGAGCTGCTCTACTTCTAAAGCATACACAGAATTATGGATTATATCACTTTCTTTGCTGTTGTATTAAGTCCACATTTAAGCAGTGACAGCAACCATGATGATCAGGTATTTTGACATCACAAGAGTTTATTACACAGGGAATCTCTCTATAGAAAGATGACATTTTCTGTATCATCACAGAGGGGTTCACTTGCATTTTAGGCTATTAGAAGAAAGACTCTTACACTGGAGACTTTGAAAAATCCCAGAAGGCATCAAGTGTCAAAAATGCATTTGCCTTAGAAGGAGTCATGGGTGTAACTTTGTAGGTTGCTAATCCACTTAATGGCTGAAATACAAAGTTTTGAGGTGCAAAAGAGCGTGTTCTGGGTCTCCCTGGAGCAGAATTGTTTTTGTTTTCCGCTGAGGTTTGTTCCTGTTGAAGTTGTATTGACACTGAATTTTCAGAATCAGCTGCAGAACCTTTCATCGCTGGATCCAGCTGAGCATTTTTATCCACTTCGTGTTTAAAAGGAATTACCTATAACAGCACAAACAGACAAAGTGAACACTACATTATCAAATCAATGAGGTGTTTACTATAGGAACGGGCTGAATTATAATATGACTACCTGAAAGCCACCTGGAAGGGAACAGTTTCAAGGTTAGTCGCTTTCTACGATAGCATAGGTGTACAGAAGTCATGATTTACCAATAGGCCCAACACCTGCAAATAATTCTAGCAACAGGAGTAGCACTTCACTATGAGGAATGCAACAATCCACTGAAGGGGCTAAAGGAGGCGAACACCTCACCTACCAAAACAGTAATTAAAATTAGCAAACGCTTTCTCCCACTGCTAGAAAAAACCAAAATGCTTTAAGGTGATAAGCTCCTCAAGAGAAGAATTACTGGCTCCAAATCCAACTAGGCCTGTTGAATAATCACAGTTTATACACATACTCTAATCCAAGAAGTGAAGAACAAGCTAAAATAAGCTGATAGCTGAGGAATGCAGCCCAAGACAAGTGCAGTTAGGACCACAGAACGTCATTAAAAGAGGAGAAAAAGTTAGTAAGTTGAGTCCACATTCCTATGAGATGTGTGACCAGATAGTCATACAGAATGCATTTCTGAGATACCTATATTGAGATATTGTTAGCTCAAACCAGTCAAAAGAACCTAGATTGTTTTTCAAGAAAATATGCATCTTCAATCCACCGAAAGTCTTGTTATACTTTAGATACCCCTGCTTGGAATGTAAGCCTTGAATTCAACTTTTAACACACTTCTTGAAACGAGATGACTGAGCTTACAGCAAGAGTTTACCAACCGGCAGCACAAAGCATCTCCTGCCTGTGAAGAGGTACTTATCGAAGCGAAGATATAAGTGCCTCTTACCTCCTGCCAGTGTTTGTGCCTGATCGCAGCAGTTTCAAGGCAATACTAGAGCACAGCTGCAGTTATGGAAAGAGGAGTGGAGATGGAAGGCGCGAGGGAGACACGAGGCGAAAGGGAATAGCGGAGTGCAAAGCAGAAAAATCATGGATAGTTCTCATGCAGGACTGTCAGCGCATGAATGCACACATAAATTGTTTGGGAACTTGGGCTGGAGGACTACAATGAATTCACATACTGCTGTTTCTACGTAGATGCAGAAAACTTTTGTTATAGCAGTGACACTAAGAACTGCAATAACTGGTTTTAATTATGACAAATCCTGTCTACCTTGCAGAGAATAACATTTCCAGCTTTATATTCTGGTGATTCAAAACCTAAAAATGCACTTATTTCTTAGCTTCTGGAGTCTCATATCACCACCTGAGCAGGAAAAGGATCCATTCAGAGTATGTTTCAAAAAGGAATGAACTGCACAAAACTTACAAATGCTAGATAAAACCAGCAAAGCAGGTGGTTTGTTTTTTTTTTTTTACTAGTTAGAACATCAGACATGAAATATGTCATGTAAGAATTTCTTGTCTAATTTAAATCATTGTCTACATCTTGATTAATAATCAAGTCATCCATATTATCACTAAATTTCATCTTGATTTCTAAAATATGGCAACATAAATACATATAGCTTCTTCCCAAAATCTAGCTTATTAGTGAACTTCTTATTACTTCTGTGCTTGAACATAAGCATATTTGAGCTACAATTACACTGTTATTGGCTCTTAAATCAGTTTTACTGCTTTTCCATTTCAAATATTAAATGACCTACCTCCATGATGTCAGGCTTGACTGCTTTCTTCTGCTTTCCTACATTTGCTGTCTTTCTCTGTGACTGGTTACCTAGAATGAGAGAAACTCCCAAAGGTCAAAAAGGCTTCTGATTAAGATAATCTTTCACCAAAAGACTGCCATAAAAATCCAGTGTCTAAAGGTAGGGAGAGACCGTTTTGTTCCTCGAGTGGGAGGTGGCTAGAGGGCAGACATCACATTCAAAAGAAAACTTGGCCTAGGATTTAACAGCCTACTAAGAGATGTATCACCTAGAAAGGAAAACAGATTCATTAAGTCTTTAGATGTTGTCATATACTAAAAATGAAAGTCACCTTATTTCCTTAAAGGCTGAAGAGATACTGTCAAGCCAATTTGAGTTCAAATTTTAAATTTCTAGATGGCACAGGATTTCTGTTGGTGAACTGAAACCGATAGTATCAAAGCTGTGCTTTCAGCCTAGGGGTTAACTTCTGTCATATACAATACAAAGGACACGGCAAAACATTCTAGAGAATATCCTGAGAACAAGAATATATACTAAAAATTTCCCCTTCAGTAACCATCATGTTCCCCTATTCTAGTAAACACACAAACATGGACAGAGAGAAATTCCTGACCTGAAAAACATATGCTGTCTTCTCTTCTGGAGGTATCTGTTCCTGGTCACAGACTTAATAATCATATGTCCCTAAATAAGTGTTACACCAAACCGGCAAATCTTTACCAGTTCTGGGTTTGTTCTTTTAGTTTATAATTACCACATGGATATTGATGCTCCACATGGACAGATTTTAGGCAAAACTGTCCAATGTTGGTTTTAATATCTTGATTTAAACATTGCAATAGAGTTCCGGATGAGAGTCTAAGTGATACAGTATTCAGTCTTTTTCTCACATGACAATTTGGCATGATTTACATACAGTGTATCTATTCAAAGGAGATAGTTACACTGCAGAATGGAGTGTGCTAAGACAGTTCAGAACAAGTTGACATGTATCCCTACAGCAGAGTGCCTGAGAGATTAGCAAGATCCTAAAGACAGAGCTGTCTTAGTATATCATTTGACAATGAGTCTAACAGCAGCATATAAATGTACATATGTTGTTTCCAGTGCTCACTTATCCAGTACTAGATGGTATCTCTTTACAGCACACTATTCCAAATACTTGCAAACCAGGCTTGAGCTACGCAAGCAGGACTATTTACACCACCTCACTTACCAGTAGTAGCAGCAGTAGCTGTTGTTTTCAGCATCTGCCTAGCTGCAGAGGAGGCTGCTCTGGTGATTCTTACGTTTGAGGCTGTCTGGACTGCAGTCTGCAACACTGCAAGAAATATTCATTCCAGAGATTTCAAGCTTAATAAGGAGATGCACTCAATTAATGTAACTGAAAGTTTATGTTTTGTAGAAATCAGATAAGTGCACTAGCAATTATCAGTTCCATTCGCTTGCTAGAATCAAGTTTGTTTATTTTTTTTTTTGTCAGTTCAGTGCAAGCAGTGCTAAACAGGGACAGCACAGCTCAGCCTTGCCATCAAGTCAATGCTCTGAAGGATCTTAACTGAAGATGTTTTTGTTGTACAGTAGTACCTCCAGGACCATCAAGGTACCAGCATGCTAGATGCCATGTACAAAGCTTAAGGAACCCTTCTCAATGTTCCCCGCAATCAGAACCAACATCATCCCCATTTTACAGTTGAAGCTTCCTAGAGTAGTAACTTGCCATGGTTATTTGCACAGCTGGCACCTTAAGCAAACCATCTGTGTAACAAAGCGATGCTCTGGTCATTATATGAAAGTATTCTAAAGTCTGAATTTAATGTAATCTAACAAAGTATTCATAAGACAAATTGCTCCTGAAATATTTTATAAAATATGACAAGTTCATGCACTATTACCCATCTTAATCATTTTCATCTTTGTATTTTAGTACTGTTTCTAATATCCTTCAAAAATGACAGCATTCTCCTGCACAGAAAAATTTAACAGGAACTCTTTATTTCATAGCCTCCCTTTCTACATCTGCCTGAATTCCAGTAGCCCCACTTGGATATCGTTAATGTTATTTGTGTTTTTAATGACAAGCTGCAATTCGGTGAAAACTTGAATGACAAGTTGGGAAAAAAAATTACTAGATAAATAATTATAACACTTGATTTATCCAAGCATTCACTTCCTTAACATTTTTATACTAGTGTTTAAATACACATAATGCATATTCTTGATTTAGCACAAAAGGAATTATCAAGTCTAGTGGATGACAATTTTTAAAAAATTAAATGTTTTAATTGTTATATCAATCACTAATAATAGATCTTTTCAGTATTCATAGAAGGGACCTTATTTCCTTAAAGGCTGAAGAGATAGTGTCAAGCCAATTTGAGTTTAAAACTGAAACTCATTTAAATAAAGGTTTGCTGCTTGCTCATTTAATTAAATTAGTGATGCAAAAGTCATTTTACTCTGAATTACTGAATATCTTGCACTAACGTCAATATTGCACATGACTTAGTCTTATCTACTTGAGGCACGGACATCACTGTGCTATCAGGAAGAATTTCTAATCAAAGGTATTCTACTCCCTTAAAGGTGGCACGGGTTGATTTTTGTTGTTGTTTTCTTAAGAAATGTATGTAATTGTTACCTAGAAAGTGACAGATACAGAAGGGGCTGTTGTAAAATATGAACATCTAAGATTGTACTTGTCATTTATTGAAGAAGACAATCACACATTAGCTCAGTTGCACTAGTGTGTATCAGAAGTTTAGGCTCCTGTCTCCAACATTATATGCTAATGTGCTTTATCAGTTGGCTATCCTTTTCCAAACCTTTTTCAATGCCGAGTTACACAAGCAGTTTCATTTAGGGAGCACAGACAACAGTGTATCTGCTGTATAGACGGAAGAAAGACTTCACTGAAAATATTTACAGCTCATACAATCCGCTATTTTTCAGACTACCCACAACACCAAGGCAAATTCATATTTTACTTATGTCACCTATTCTTCATCTTTCCAGGTGAAGTCACTTGCTCTTCTGTAATAGCAGCAGCTACTACATGTGATATTCTTAGCGACAAACAGAAAGCTCTGCAAAGCTCCAGATGCCAAGGCAGCTAGCAATCACGCAATTCCGCCTACTGACCTTTCTCTTTTCCCTCTCCTAGGGTGAATAATCAGTAACCACTACAGCTAGCATCCTGCATTCCATTTCCCCCAGCCTAGAGAGGCAACAAGGACGTGCAATACCTCGAGTCACACGCTTGATAAACTGCCAGTTGCTGCCCTTGTCATAGTTGGTAGGAATGGCCACCGTAAAAACTCCTGGTTTTCTACACCCAAAACCGTACTGTGGTTCTCTCCCAAAGGTGTTCCTTGCCTCCCTCCCATAATGTCACAACTGCTGACTCAGGAAAAAAAACCAAAACCAACCCCATCAGCATCCTTCAGATTCAGATGTAGGGCTCATACTACTTTCCTACCTTTCTCTTTTTCAGCGGCTTTGTCTGTACTCATCTGTTTACGTCCTGCTTGGGTAGGGCGCACGTTATGCCCACTGGCACAGACCTACAAGAAAAGATCCATTTTTTGTGAAGTATCAGATTTCCAGAAATTAAGCAGCCTAATTTCTTTCCTCATTTTTCTATCCTAGACTCCAGTAAAACAAATGGCCAAATAATTTGGCACAAAGGGCTGTAAAAAGAGAAATTAAGAATAACTAAAATAGCTCATTTTAGACGTGTTAACATGCGTTATCCAACTAATTAAGAAATTGTCAGAAAAAAGAATGAGGAAAAGTATGTGAGAAACAGTTTCAGTTTACTGTGAAACTAGGTGCCAATTACTGCAGCATCTTAGTACATATTACGTGTTTTAAAAATCAGTTTTCAGGAAAAAAATTAACAATATTAACTCAGTTGTTCCTTTGTAAAGTTCTGACTGGAGATCCTTCAAATGCATTCAAGTTTTGCAAGGCAAGAGTGCTAGATCCAAAATATAGCTTCTTTTACAGATTACTGCTCGTGAAATTCCTCAACAAAACCTACTTTTTATACAACTGATAGCAGAAGGGACTGCCAAGATTCACAGTAAAAATATGCCAACATTTCAGTGATTTTTGAGTGAAGAATGAACTGACTATAATCTGCATTCATGACAGACCTTCTGTATTCAAGGGAGATGCACTGGTGTAACGAAAACGTAATGTCTCAAAATACACTACTGCCTCTACACATATCTGCAGTCCCTGCCGACTATAATATTTTGTATTGAAAAACTGATCCAGGTCTGTGCACTTCTCTCTGTACTGACCTAATCAAACTCTCTGTAGCTCAGTTCAGCACAAGGTGGTCTATCAGCTTGCTGAAAGCTTTTCTGATCTAATTTGTCTTTCTCACCAGGAAAAACTCCTTAGAGACAGCACTCAACTTCTAGGTGTACAACCCTGAGTTATGATCTGAAGGATAATTACATCCTTTCCTTTAAATTTATTTGCTGAAGTTTATATAAAAAACAAACCATAGAGTGCTTAGATGCAGTTGGTATCACAGTTTTTTCTTCTTGGTTCTTGGCCTTTGATCGAGTAATCCTCCCGGAGAAAGCAGGAGCTGCCTGGAAACATCCCCAAGGAAACAAGAGTTAACACACTCTTTTTTCTCCCCCATCACTGTCAGAGTGGGCAAAAAGCCTAAGTGTGAAAGTAACATGCCCGTGCAAAATGGGTCAAGTGCTTAATTTGAAAAACTTTCCAAGTCAAGTGGACTAAACAGGAACGAGTTACTAGTTCTAAAATAACTTGGCTGTTTCATTTGTGGATGAATCAGTCCAGTTTTTGAACTGAGAACATCATCATAAATACAAAAATCAACATATCACTAGTACTATTTCCAGCTTTGTTTTAAAAAAAAGAGCCAAATTACTCCCTTATTGTTCCTTATTCTAAAATAAATATTTACAAAGTATTTACAAAACAAACTGTTTATTTGGCATAACATACACATAATTTCAGATATAAATAGAAATCTAATATAATATACAACATATAATTCATTTAGGTATTTAATATTACTCTTATTACCTTCTCTCTTGGCTTTACTATCACTGGATCTTCAGGTACAAGTGAAAGAAATCCAGGCGCAGTTGGTCTATACAACCCAACTTTAAACACACCCTTTTTTGCTTTCTCTCTCTGCTCCCTCAGTTTTCGAAGTTCCTTTTCTTCTTTATAGCGCTGGAGCATTTCCTTGCGTTCATTAATCTTCTTGGTGGCTGCATCTGTAAATTGTTCTGAAGCAAAGATGGAAGACACACATTATAAAAGCTTGGAAGATATTTTTTGAGCCAACAATAAGCAAGTCAGAAAATTTAAAAAAACTTTTCCAGACTAGAAGAGGAACATACTAAGTCAAAGAGCAGAAGACCATCTGGAATCTGTGCCTGCAAGTTTCAATTAAAGTCTTAAAATGCAAATACTTGTGATCTATTAGCTTGCCAAAAAGCTTAAATTGTCTTAATTGTTTTAACCCTTCCCACTAAAAGAGTATTGAATGGTAACTTTCAAATACACCTCCCCACATTCGCACCTGAGAGATACTGTAACTTCATATCCATTTTACAGCGTTCAGGCTGTTCCTGCAAGGTTACTAGTATTAAAGTTAACACTTTAACTACTTATTTAGTTTATATGTACCAGTTTCTCTATTCAAACACTGGCAATGTCACTGAAAGCTGAAGTTTAGGTCAACTTTAGATACCAAAGTCTGCCTCAGGTTGAGAATGAATGAGGCAGAAATTACATGAAGGAATAAAACCTTAAGATGATGCCAAACTTGAATTACACATCTATCTGAAAAATTAGTATCTCCTTAAAGTTAAAATTTATTGAAGATAATCAAGATACAAGTTTCTTAAATTTCATATTTGACATGATTACATAGGGGTTGCACTCCTTCCTCCAATATCTTCTGCTATCAAAATACTGAAGGTGAAAATATTTCTGAAGAAATCTGTTAACATTTTTAAAGATTAACTGAATTCCTTAGACCGTAAGCATCCAGGAGAGCCAGGGAGGCAGAATTCAGTATATATCCAGGCCCTATTTTCTGGCAGGAAAGATAAGACATCAAAAACTAGCAATTTTTAAAATACAACTATACTATGCATTCACCTATTTATAATTATATATGACTAATTATAATATACAATTACCCATTTCTAAGCATACTTTAAGTACACGACAGACATCAGTTCTATGTTAGACGAGATTTTAGATCAGGGTTTTTCACTTCTTGAATGACAAAGCAATCATTAAGAGACTTCCCATTGAATATTAATAGCAAACCGCATTCTTCCTTTGGCTGCTGCAGACAAATCAGAGCAAAGCCTCACCGGAGCAGCAGGCAGGATAAAGCTGTATTCAGACTTTATTTTTTTTTATTTTCTTAAGAGTTAGAAGAACTGGTAGTCATTGGTTTTTAAATCTTAACCCTTTTCTTCAAATTAAAATGTCGACGACAATTAGGTTCCTGTGACAATGTTACTAAATCTACTTAAAGACATTTTTAACAAGTTAAAAAAAAGCTTTTAACAAGTCTTTACTTACTCTGTTTTACACTGCTGTTCTCTTGAGAGCACATTTCACTTGTCTCATTTAGTTGAGAAATTCCCCTCTGTTTTGAGAGCTGAACATTGACATCTGCCAATCCAAACTGTCTGCCTTTTTCAAACAACTTGTGCCTGTTCTCCTTTTGAAGCATTGATTTTCTGCGTGCAACTTTTGCTCTCAGGGTTTCTGTACTCAGATCCTTTTTGTATCGACTGGCAAACTGGGAGGTAGCAGCCATCTTGATGACCCTAGACAAAAGTCATAAACGATTAGGAAAAAAGCTGTCATGTTTTGTTTTGCCCTTTTCATTACAGTTTGCATGTTACGAACAAAGCCCTAGGTTCTTTGTTTCTGTATGTGTACCAGAGAAAATGCAAATGACAATTTCAATAGTGATTCATCATTATTTCTCTTTATTTTATGCATTCAAGGGGCTAGTTTGTTTGCTAAGTGGTCAACAAGTCCGACACAGAATTAGTAGGGGACAAGGCATCACTGCCAGGGATTGGCCTGCCGGCCTGTTTTCAACACAGATGTTTTTCACGTTAAGGAGACAAGCAAGTAAACAACAACGCTGTAGGACAATACTTGGAAGCAACGTTGCTACTGAGCATTTAGATTATACCCTATCTGATGGCAAGGCATTTTTGTCATGCATCAGAGTACCTGGCACCGTTTCCCAACCCAGTCTCCAGGATGCAACTACAGTACAACAGCATTTATTTTGAGCAGGATTTCTCCCTACTTTTTTAACCTGAGGATGACTTAATGCAAACATCAGTTGGTCTGTACAGGCTGTGCTAACAGGAATGTAAAAAGCTTCAACCCTGCATTTGCTGAAACCTGTCCTGTTGAGGGTTTTCACGCTTTCTTCCTGGGGAAAGGTCAGGACCAGTTCTTGCAACTGGCCTTACTCTGCCACCTGAACCGGGGTCTTTTAGAAATCTCATCTCCCGTTACTTACAGAAAACAGCTTTACAGTAAGGAGTGTGATACAGCTAAACTAAATAGCTGACAGTTATTCATTTACTAGTAAATTGGTCATTTACTGAGGCTTTTAATTTCAAGACAGCAAGCTTTGATCAAGCTAAAGGAATCATCAGTGAAATGGACTGAAAAGATCAGCCTTGACTATGGGTGTAACGGATTTCTTAAAATCAATTCCCTCCCCCTCCATTTGCTACCAAAAGCCAAAAACACCACCAGCAGCCTAACTGAAAAACCCAAATGTCAGAAGAAAAAGAGTACCAAAATAGACAGAAAGAGTACAGAAATAAACTGTATATACTTATGCAGAAAGCAAGCGAGGAGAGAATCTGAGCTGTTGTAAGAAGGAACAAAGTCTGTTCAGATATGGTCACTGCTGGCAGTGGCAGCTCCTTGTTCCCCACTTCATGGCAGTATTCACGTAGTGGGTAACTTGCACAGCACCAACAGTACCTGCACAACCATCTGGAAGTGCTTGGAATAGATACAGGAGATAACATATGAGTCAGAAATCCGAATGGGTATATTTTGCTTCTTTTTTCCAATATGTTCAGTGCTGCAGGAGAGCAAAGTGGTCAACGGAAGTCAAATGAGCAAAAGGGAATAAAAATCAAAACTCAGCTTAAAGCACCCAAATCAGAGACTGGATCTCTTCCACATAATCATGGAAGAGCTGGTGCGCGTCAGTGCCTCCTGATTCGTGACTACCTTGCGTTTCATCCTGCCTCTTACAATCAACTTTCAGAAATGGATTAAAGATGCCAGGTAATTAATAATGATTGCAAATGATCAGACTAAATCTACTGTAGTTCACAGGTCATATTTGCCTCGCTTAACATTTAAGTGATTAGGAAAGGTTAATTTATGAGCATCTCCAATAATCATCTTTGATCTGATCTTGTTAGTAATTCCCATGGTATTACAGAAAGCCATGAAGAAAACAGTTACTGGGAATGTATCTTCACTATCTACCTCAGAGAAGAAGCAGGCTTTTTGAGCCCAGCAGATGAAAATCATTCCTAAAAGCAGCAGCTAGCATCAAGTCCCTACACCCATCCTTCGTGGACTTTCAGGACAAATTCCCTAAATTTACCTTAAACGTGTCCTTTAAGTACAACAACAGTTCTTTCAAAGTGCATGCACAATTTTTAATTCAGTGCCTCGATGGAAGGTAACATAACCCATATCCACAGAATGTACATTGCTATCTATCAGGCAAGCTTACAGAAAGCTGCATTTGCATTAAACGCTGATAAACATTTAACACATTTACAGGATTTTTATGCTCTACCTTCTACTTTGAACAGTATTTTCCTAGTTATTGTAGTATAAATCCACTTAAGGCCTTCTCCCATGAATAAGCCTCAAGAGCAAGTGATCTGCATTTCAGTACATAATCCTGCAGAAGAATTCATCTGAAACTTGAAGGCAGCAAATATAATATAAGCAGAGATACAGAGAGAGCTTCCCACAAAGGTATTATCAACTCACATCCCAGGTCAGCAAAAGCAATACAGGAGATTACCCGTGATCTCTTTGGGTTCATTTAAAATGTATGGCGTGCTCAATGTCCTAAACATCTCTCTAGGACAAAAACACCTGTTTCCTTTTCTTTCCAGGTTACGGTTTCTGAGTAGTACCTTGCCCACACAGGAGTCTAGAAGATTAACTGGAATTTAAACTGGCATAAATTCAAGAGTAGCAGCAGGATAGGGACAAAGGGCTTATACAAAATAAAAGATTTGTGACTCGCTAGCACGTACTATCAAAATTAAAGCTGAAAATTTATAGGATTGATTTTTATTTAAGAAAACAGTGAGGGAAGAGAGCCACTTTTGACCAGCAACACCACAAGAACCAAAGGAGTAACACGGATCTGAAACACATTTAGGTGGACGGTTAGCATTTTTAGCCTGAATAGTGACAAAGTAGAGCAGGAAGAGCAGACATGGCTCTGTTTAAAGCAGGAACCTGGCAAGTTTAGGGACTGAGTAAGGTCTAGACTCAATGGTTTTGAGACGGGGGCCGGGGGCTCACGACGAACGGAACACCATCTTCCCACCGCGGGTCTGAAGGGTCGCCACAGGTTTTTGCCCCTCAGCCCCTTCTCCACCACAGCCTCGCCGTGCTTTGAGGCCAGCTCAGAGATGAGGC
>NW_009606677.1:0-8033 GCF_000690535.1 Cariama cristata | reverse complement strand
TAAGAGCCGGCCCAGCCTTAACGGTGACATTGGTGCTTGTTGTAAGTTTTATAGCTATCTGTATTTTGTAACATCGCCTATAATTCAGCTGGTGGTGACTACCAGCTGTTGGGGACTGTGTGAGTGAGTAAGGTACAGGAATAAGTGACCCAGAGGGATATGAAGTTCCTGTTTCTTAGGAAGATCCAAAAGTAGATCAATCTTTTAACTGGTTCTCTTTTCCCTCCCTGAGTGGTTAATGGACAAAAAAGAAAATTCAGGTATAGTGCTCAGCTGTGAACACTGAAATAAGTTCTCAATCACTGACCAGAGGAATGTGCAAAAGTACCAGGTGAAGGATTTGGCCAAACGCAGAAGTGGGACATGTTGTTTGCAAGAGGCATGCTGGTAACCTGTGCGGCACCTCAGGCTATAGCAGAGGTGCTGGAAACGTTTCAGGGTGGGTAAATACAGGCCTAGGACAGTGGTGGTGAAGAGTTGCAAGGGTACTAATATCATGTATGTGAACACCAGGAGCTGAAGGGACAGGACTGCCCAGCTCTTCTGGGCTTACTTGACAGTTTGACCTACCCTTCCTCTATCCACCAGATTTAAAAGGATCCAATCAGTGAAGTACACCTGTACCAGCCTGAAAGCAAGCCACTAGTGCTCACTGACCAGCATGATTGACATCATGCATGTAACCGAGGTGGGCTGTGGCCTTTCTGGTATGTGTGAGGGTACGAGGGGATGTTTGAGGTGGAAGGAATTCACCTGGTCATGGCAGAGGTCCCACTTACAGCTCTGTCCTGCTCACGCTCGGTGCGGTGCACAAGATCCCACGGAGATGCCTTGTGCTCTTGCCTACCTGAGCTGTGCGGTGAGTCTGCAGCGGCCCATTAGTGGTGTTTGTACAGAACATCGGGCTCCTGCCTGAAAACCAAATATAGTGTTTGTGCATACATTAAAGAAATAGAACTTCCTGCCTTACATTTACTGAAATTTATTTATGCTAAAAATGTGGGCACATCCATTGCCTGGGCATGGTTCAAACCTCTGGAAGCACAAGACAAATTAAAATATTACTTTGTCAGAAGGCATGCAGCAAAACCAGGCTGGAATGGGAAGGGTAGAGGCAGAGGCAGTGTGCAAGTTGGAGTTCCTTCTCTGAAAAACTCAGGTTCTCACCTTGGAAATTCCCTGTGTGTCTCCCTGACTCTCCTGAGAAGTAACACAGAGGGTGCTCTATGCAGACCTATTATTTCCTCCAACACAAGTAACATGGAGTGAATGCAATTCTTTTGCCATTTCTTTCATTAGAGCAAGAATTCCCCATCTGAGCCACTCTGCCTCTGCACCCAAGCCTGTCCTTGCATTCAGCGATCCAAACGCTTGCGGCTTGTGACCCCCCTGCTGATGGGGGTGTGAGCTCAACGAGTGCACTCCTGAAACAGCCTAGCTCATCCAAGAGCTGTTGTACTGCCAGGGAAGTGCCAGGGGCTTTACTGTGATCTTCAATATTGCTTACAATAAATGACAATGACAAAAATAAGTGTCATCACTTGTACTCAGATGCTTCTGTAATAAGATCCCAATGTATTCCCTGGGGATTTTGTGTAGTACTCTCTCTGTGTTCAAGGCCACTTGCACTTCTTTTCCTGAAATATCCCTCGACACCCTGTTTGCCTGAATGCAATCAGCCACACTGAGTCTGTATAGCTCATTTTTTCTCCCGTTACAAAAGTGGTGCTTGATGATGGGGCCATATGACACCCCATTATCTTCCTCCCTTGGGATAATGATGAACCCCTCAACCACGTCAACTGAGGTAGCAGAAAACAAGAAAAATGTTTCTTTCAATTTTTTTCCCTTCCTCAGCTCCCTTCCTTTCTCTGTGGTACCCATCCTTGCCTCTGGGGAAAAGGACTAATTCAAAGGTGGTTGTGTGCAAAGAGCAGGCTGAAAGATGTGGTTAGGCCAGTGTGGTGGTCTCTGGTCACACCAGAGGAAAATAGTAGAAACCGAGGCTCAAGAGTTGAAGATATTTCACGATGCTTCTTAAGGTTGCATGACAGAAATGTGATAGTAAAGGCAAGAATGTGCTGGACAGATGTAACCTTTCTCCTAAGCCTGCGTGAAGCCATTGCTGAATCTGGGGAGTGCTTGGGGAATTCAAAGCACCATCCATCACATGAGAGCAAGAGCACAGGGCTCTGTGCCTAGCAGAGTGCTCTGGGTGGTAACTGAGAATAGGCTGAGGCTTCTGTGATGTGAGATGGATATACAGGAATTGAGACTTTACTGGTACACAGCTCTTCCCCCCTCTTTTCATAATTCCACTTGTGCTTTCGGTGTTCAGACTAAAAGTCTCTCTCTCTCATACAACGACAAAGTCATTGTTATTTCCTTTCTTCCAAAGACAGATAATTTATGCGATGGTGAAAATATGTCCAAGTTAACAAGCTGACTTATCTTCTGCTCCTGTCTGCTTTACACTGTGCTTGGGAGTGGAGGAGTGTGAGCACTACTGTCACTTGGTTTGCTGTGAGCCCTTCTCAAATAGAAAGTCATGTCAGGAGTTAAACTTTGGCAATTATTTTTTTTTAAGCCTCTTATTTTTGGTGGTTCAAAATGAATCACCTTCTGCCACAGTGTCATTTATGACAATGACACAGGATCCCAGAAAATCACTTTCTACTGCAAAGCTGACCCAAGAAATTTTTTATAAAAAGGGAAACAGTATTAGCCCTAGAGTTACTTACTCTATTTTCTTTTCCTTTTTCTAGACAAAAAAATTTTCATGGTGTTTTTCTCCGTCTCACTTCACTTGACTTTCTTGTACAGGTTTAAAGGAACAGCTACACTCAGAATCTAGCTTAATAAGGCTAAATGCAGAAACCACACCTCTAAGCACAAATGGTCTTTCTGATGAACCAGTCAAGGATTACACTTCCAAAGACACCATTGAATTTTTTGGTCCTTCCTACCCATCTTTTTTAAAAATGGAAATTTTAGAGGTCAGTAACTGAAGCCTTTCTTAACCAGGCTCCCTAAATCCCCAGTGCCTCAAACAACCCTCAAACCCTAAGACATGTTTGAAAATGGAGATGTCAAACACTAATATAGCCTTTGAAATACACTTGCTGACAGTAAGCCAACAGTTAACTTTGATGTTAAGTTTTGAAAGTTGCTATTCTGTTTGAATTGTTTTACTAACGGCTGAAATAATTTAACTGGAAAATGTGAAGGAGGTATTTTTCATCCTAAGGGTGATTGGACAAGGGAACAGGATGCCAAAGAGCTGGTGGGGTCTCCATCCCTGGAGGTGCTTAGGTCTTGACTGGAGAAAGCCCTGAGCAAGCTGCTCTGCTGGTCCTGCTTCAGGTATCACTTCCAGTCAAAGTTATTCTGTGCTTCTGTCAGATCTAAGAAGCATAAGGTGAACAAGCTGTTAACATTTTTTTTTTTTTGTCTGCTTCACCCACTTAGACAGGTCTGTGTATTTCTAGAGCCAACAGATGACCAGACCAAAAGAACACAAATCCTGTGGCAATTCCGCTGTGATTTAATGAGCTACTTCCAGCACACTGATGATAAAGCAATATTTCTTGTTTCCAGTTTAACTGTAAGGAGTAGGGAAGAAAAATATTATCATATTTGTGACTTGGAGAACGCTGTTTTAGCAACCAAAGGGCAGCAAAAGAGGTTGTTTATAGTCATCTTGCAAAGCTGTTCTCCAAGTGTAGGCAAAAAAAGCTGCCATCTGAAAATGATTTAATGGCTGTAGTTGGGCCATGCATATAGTTGTTTTAGTGATCAAAATAGGTGCATGTATGTGTTGACAACACATCCCTTCTACTGTAGCAAAGGGAAAAGGTGCCACACAGACAGTCAGTATAGATGAAGTGATAAAGCATGTGGCCACTGCATCTTTGGGGATACTAGAAGAATCAATGCAGCCTTTGGGTGGGTTCAAGAGCAGAAAGAAAAGACCAAATAACAGTGTTATGATGACATGATTGTTAGTATTTGCCTATCATCTGGGATTTTAGAAGTGGATTATATCTTCTACAGTGTTGTATTGTCAAATCTAAAACCTCAGTCACTCTCCAGTATGTTAAAGAGCACATTGTGGCTTCTGCTGTTTGCAAGAATGATTAGTTGAGGGCTGATAAACACTGATAGACACTGTAGGAAGGGTAAAAATATTAAAATCTGTTGAGATGGCATAACTTAGCCTTCTGATAAGTCCACAAACTGAAAGATTTTGCACATCAGAACCAGTTTACTGCATTATGTATCACACGATGACTGGTAATAATCACCTTTCTAACACAGTACTCAGTAGAAAACTTTTCCATGGAATGAATGGCTGAGATATTGCAAAAAGGGTGCCAGGGAACTTTGCCACATGTCCTGGGGAGTGACTGGTGTGATGGCTGTTGTGTCTCCCAGGCTCTGTCAGTGGCCTTGCGGCATGGATTCATTGGCATTGGCAGTGACTTGAGTCACTTCTGCCACCTGGAGCTTAAATTTCCTAGCATGAAATGGAATGGATAACATCCTATGCTCATCTGTAAAGCATGCTGGTATCTGGAAAACAAACAAAAAAAGAGTAGTGAAATAAAAAAAATGTACATGATCAATATGAGGTCATCAGTTGCTCTGCAGGCAAAACAAGTGATCTATGTTATTTTGCAGAAATACAGAAATTAGTTCAAACTGCACAGTTTTTGAACTGAGGCTTCTTCAGTTAGTGCTGTATTTGGCTGGCGGGTGTAATTTAAAAGAAGAAAGGATGCTATAAATATTTTTAAAGCTAACATAACTCTATCTTTGAGTATCCAGGTCTTTCTGCCTCACAAACTACATATAAAAATGTATGTCCTTAGGAGACAGTAAGTAAAGTAGTAGTGAAACTTTTGTCTCTCCAAACCATAAAATATGATGACAAAAACAAGAGTTATTCACATAATATCTTACAAATGGAAAATGGAGGACCACTTAAAATGATGCTGTGAAATATATACATCCTGTATGCTAAACCTACAACATTAAATTTACCACTTTTTAAATTCCTAATTTAATCAATCAGATGTAATCATTTTAACTATCAGGAATACTTCTGTTTTAGTGTTTTTTGTTGATTGATGTGATCAAAGATATTTTTTCAAAGGTTGGCTTGTTGACGTAAAAGATGTTCTTACCTAGCATGTTTGGCTGAAATACTTGTTTTGTGCTTTATGACGGTGAGGTGAATCTGCCCCAGACAGCTTTATCACCCTAGAGTTTCTGAAGTAGGCAATAGATGCTCACGTGATGAAAAACTGAACCCACCATGGAAAAGATATTATAATTTACTGTATGAACAACCAAGTTCATTCTGTCTCACAGGGCACCTGCTTATAATTGATTCTTGTAGAAAATCCTCCCAATGCTTTCAGACTATTACACAACTTGTTTGAAAGGGTCAGTCCAAGGAATGGGATCACACGAATGTAAGCTTGCCTTTCATATACAGAACTGACAGCTGTTGGGCAATATTAGGCTGGTTTGTGATGAACCCCTAAAAGCCCACTGTGGCTAACCCGTTACTCACCACCAGATGGTCAGTATATGGTGTAGTCCCCCCTGATAAAAGATTAAGGAAGACCAATAGATTTCACCAATTGAAATTTAATGAGGAGTGAAAAGAACTAGGTACAGATTTGAAAGATGCTTGCCTGATTTTTTCCATTTTCAAAATGAGTTTGCATTTTTAATGGCTGTAGATTAACACCAGTTATGAATCCCAAGTGTCTAATGCACATGTAGACCGGATTCAGAAGACATTAAGGGATACCTAGGAAGAGTCATAGATTTTACACAGAGTATAGTAATGATCTTGCAGACAAAACGTCAATTATTTAAGAAAAAAGCAGAAATGTTGTTCTCATTCCCAAGGTTAAGGAAAATAAATCAGAAGTGGTTGCTTTCCCCAGCTGCTTGTTTTGGGGTAAGAAACTTGACACAGTTTAAATGATAAAACATGGAAGGACTCAGGACCTGCATCAACACTCATGAAATTCAATGACTGCTGGCTTGTGCTGCAATGAGTCACAAGCAGAGTGCCTTAGCTACATTTTATAGCCAACTCCTGTTGGAGGGCTTATCTCCTTTAGAGAATTAGTGGGGAATATTGAATTATTAATTTGGAAACAGAGATGTGTCTGTTGCGATGAAGCCCTACTCTTCAAGCTCCACTGAACAAAATACTTTCATTTCAGAGGAGGAAGAGGTAGAACTGGGAGAGAAACCATGTACACGTGAGTGTAGCTGTTGGAGGAGTTTGCCACAGCTGAGAGGGAGCTGTGTCTCCAGCACCTCAGTCTTGGGCTGTCACTTACAAAGCTGTGATAGCTGCAAAACATTTCTTACATCTTCTGACAACAAATGAGTGGTGCATTGTAGACTAGTAAAGGAAATAAGATGAAGCTTTGGAAGACCTATTTGCTTGCAGCTACTTTTATCTTCTTCTTCTTCTTGCCCCTTTCTAAATTAGAGATTGACCCTGAAAATTTTCCAGCTTGGGGGCAGTCACAAATACATGTGTCTTTCAGACCAAATCCTACAAAATGCTGAGTAACAGAGCTAGTAAACGCTAGAAAATGCTCAGGCTTTGATGCCAACTGAAACAGACAACAGTTAACACACAGATGTTCACAAAGAGCTCAATTTGAATGTGCTGATACCTAACAAAAGGAGATGGAAGGATGCTCATTAGAACTGACAGTCTTAACAGGAAACTCAGTCAAGCCAAATGGAGACAGAGGTGGTACCTGAATGGAAAATGGTCAACAAGTAGCTTTAGAAACATTGGGAAGTGTGACTCAAAGAATATTTTTTCAAATTCAGAGGAAAGATTCTTTAGAAACCCAAAAAGAAGATTTGTTTGGAACAAACAAGTTTAAAGAAAAATTAATCACATTGCTGTGAAAATTGTAGACAGATTTTAAGAAAGCTGGTGAGAGAGATAATAGAGTAACACAGTATGATTTGATCATATTTGACCAGCAAGTGCTTGAGATTCCACTCTGTGGTCTTTATCAAATTGTTAACAGTGAAATATTTCAGGAAATGCTATAATTTGTAGTGATATGATATATTCTATCTATAATTAGAAGTAAAATGAAGTCCTTCTTTGGGCAAATTTTGAAGAATGTGAATATGGATTGGTAGGCCTGGTCCTATCCACACACGCTGAGGACTGAGCCTCCTGTTTCTAAACCAGTGAAAGTTGCATTCCTTGGCAAGTTTGTTATGCAGAAGTTTCAAAACACTACAGCGTTGAAAAGTTGTGTTGTACAAAGTCTTGGAGCAGCTACAAAATATTCCTTGAAGTACCATAAAAACAGAGGAGTTAAAGTTTGATGCTTTCTCAAAATTCAATTAGAGCTGCTAGTTGAGCTGGGAGTGCTGTGAGGAGCAGTCAAGCTGGGAAGAAAGATGACTGAAACAGGACTCTGCTTCTAAAGGGATTTCTTCTGCTTGCGTCAAAGCCATAATGACCTGGACACTCTTTTTTTTTCCTGTGAGAGCTTTGGCTTATCTTTTCTGTGGTAGAGAGGGGATTTCCTTAGCAAGTCTCTCAGCCCTGCATGGTCTGGGAAACCATGAAGGCACGTCACAAGTGATCTCCAGGTTGTGCACCCCAGTTTCTGTTGCATGGAGTACCTGGTCTGAGGAGGACGATGGCCGGGAAAAGGTGTGGGCCCAGGTCCCACAGCATCCCAGGCAGGTCAGTGCGTTGCCACCACCTGTAAACATCATTTCCATCAGCTGAATCATAGAACCGTTTAGGTTGGAAAGGACCTTTAAGATCATCAAGTCAACTATAAGCCTAGCATGGCCAAGTCCACTGCTAAACCATGACCCTAAGCACCACATCTGCACTTTTTTTGAATGCCTCCAGGGATGGTGAATCTTCCACTTGCCTACGCAGCCTGTTCCAGTGCCTGACAACCCTTTTGGTGGAAAAATTCTTCTTAATATCCAATGTAAACCTCCCCTGGCAC
>NW_009606676.1:95255-102048 GCF_000690535.1 Cariama cristata | reverse complement strand
ACGGCTGCCCTGGAGTGGGGCAGCGTGGCACAACCCTGTCTCGCCGTGTGCGTGGCATCAGGCCGTCGAAGCCGACCTTCCGTCACCTCCTGGCGTGTGTCGCTGTGCGGAGGAGTGCTTCCCATCGAAACGGGTCTGGAGGTGGAAGGCATCGATGTGTAACTCAGTCCTCTGGAGCGGGGATGTGGGCTGGTCCCCGAGGGCGTGGGGAGAGGCGAGGCAAGCTGAGGGCTATAAGAGCCCATATAAGAGCCCATCCGTCCCCACGGAGGACCTGGCCAAGGGCTGCGGACCGGTTGACAGAGCAGATGCCAAAGGGAACCCTCGTAGGTTGTGATGCGTAAGCCAGCGGGCACCACGTTCATGTTTTGCAGAGTTCTCCTCTGGTAAAGCAAGTTGGCTGGTGGCTTATAGCAGTGCTGGCTTACATCTGTCTGCATGGATGCGTGCTAGTGTCTGACAGGCTGTTATACTTATAGGGGGGTTTTTCCATCCCCTCTGGGGCAGTGAGGCTCTGGAAACAGGTAGGACTGGTTCTGCTGAGCTGACAGATTTGTACAAAGCTGGTTGATGCCCTGGTTGATGCTTCTTTATTGTGAACTTGTTTTGCACTGTGGAAAAACGTTATGTCGTTAGTAAGTTTTATTCTGGTATTTTGTTTTGTTTTAAACTGCATGCTTCTTTCCTTGTCAGGCAGAAATGGGAAGAAATATTTATGTTGATAAGCCTCTTGCGTAACTTACAAAAGGGAAAGTAGAGGCGCACGAGAAATAGGTAGACCTGAATGCTGAGAACTGAGGGAGAAATATATACGTTCAGTGTGAAAGAACTTGACAAATATTTAAATGTGGGGAGCTACTGCAATTAGAACATCAGTTAAAGTCTGATGTCATCAAAGTACAGATGCATCTTTTTCAGTGCATTTAGTACAATGCTTATACTCTCATGTCAGTACATACGTAGGTGTTTGGATACGATGAGTACATTAAAAACAACTGTAATGCATCAGTGCCACTCTAATGCTGTAGGTGTTACTTGAAAGCTAAGGGTAGCAGAAACTTCAGGTGATAATTGCAAGAACATTGCCCTAAAAATAAATAGAGTTTTACCCCAAATCCAATTCAACTTAAAATGAGAGATGTTACCATTCTGGTTGGTACCGTCTTAATTTGTACCAGTGCCTTGCAAAACTGGAATAGCTGAGTGTTAATCACACAGGGATTCTGCTGACATTGCCTTTCTTTGCAGCCATGTGCTACTCACAGAAAGCAGCATACTTAACCGGACTCCAGTTGCACAAATAACAAACTTGGAAACAATTGTATTGCTACTGTCTTTCTCAAGATTCCCTTTGTCACAGATTAATACAAGTTTCTGTGCTGAGGGCTAATGTTTCAGTTGTACCCATGTTCTTTAGACCAATTTATTTTTGGGCTTCTCTGTCATCTTTAAGCCAAATTCTAAGATTTATAGAAAAAGAGTTCAATATTGTGATAAAGCTGCTTAGAAGTTGCAACCAGACATCTCTCTCTTTCCACATTAAAACTGTTGTCGTTCAGTTCATTCTCTAGGGTTTCTTTTTCTTGTTGTTGTTGATACAGGCTTTCATCAAGCAGCTCTCTTCCTCTGATTCTTATTCGCAGTGAGTACAACTCACTGAAAAGCTTTTTCTGACCAAACCTCAAGTTACTGTTTAATCCTTTATGCTTCATTTCTCCATTTTGGTATTTTTGATGTAACTAGGTTTCATGGAGTCTGAAACAACATCGTTAGGTTTTGTGAACAGTAGGGTTTGTGATACGGTTCCCACCTGAGTCTAAAACCTATGGTTGTTCGTCTGTTTCCAAGATCACACAAGTCTTCCTGGTTGGTTCCCAGAGAAAATGAAACTGTTGAGTGCTCTCTTCTGTGTGGGCTTCTGCTTCGTTATTTTTGATGATCACTTTTATCTGTACAGTCTGTGTCCTCCTTCCACATAGACAGAAAATAGTAAAAGGCACTTTGGATCCCTCCCAAGTCGATGCATAGATTTGATGCTCGTGCAGGCAGTGTTGGGAGTAGCAAAGGTTTAGTTCCTACTGTCAGCTCTAGTCTGCGCTACTAAGCTTTTATAAGACAACTTGTCATTCTCAGGGAAGCGTTAAATAACGTAACAATAAAATGTGTATTGATATCCATGGTCCCAGCAGCAGCTTGGTTGACTGCGACATCTTAAACTATGTATCGTAGCAGAGAGCTCTGGGGAACGGACTGCTCACACAGGGCTCTCTGCTTGCGTGCTCTCTTCAGGATGACTTCGTGCCTTCAGGAGGTTAGAAAATACACCTTATTATAGGTAACAGGCACACTGCGCTGTGAGGTGAAGGAGCAACCTGCAAGAAAGGGAAGGAAAAGCCAGGTCATGTTAGCTCTTAAAAACAAACTCTGGGACATCGTAGATCTGTTTTCACTTTGAGGATGATTTCTGGGGGGAAAAGTGATGGTGGTTTTCACTTTTTGCTTGACAATTGCAAAAATTTACAGTCTGTAAATGACTTGAAGTATGTGGAAAATAGAGATGTTTTTGCTAGCTAAAATTCTGTTATTTAGCTAAAAGATGCAAAAGAAATCTGTGATGCAAAATAGGAGACATCAGGATTTAGGTGGTCAACTTTTTTTTCTGCCGTAAGTTGGGAGCAGTTGGTTAAAGTCAATAAAGCTGTGCAAACTTGCAGTAGATGAGGAACTGATCCGGAGGGGTTTTTTTTAGTTTTTCTATTAGAAAAGACTACATGACCTAAAACTACGAAAACTTTTTTCCTCTCCTGCCCTCCCTTCCTCCCCATCAAATGTTTAGAATAGTAGAACTGAACTCAGTCTTGTCTCTGTGTCAAGTTTTAGGGCATCAGTATAGTGGAAATCAATATAACAGCTAAAATGTGTTTGTTTTCTAAAGATTACTTTTTAAACAAATATGAGTTGGGATTACGCACTGCCTATTTCCATTACTTTAGTGGTTTTCTGAATAATTCTTTGCTTTGTCTCAGTGGAAGTATCTTTTCTTGAAGCTGTTACTTATTTCCACTATTTTTACTCCAGTCAGGCACAAAATAAGCCAAGTGATACTTATTTAATGCACGGAGAGATGCGTATGTCAGCTGTTTTGGTGACTGCATACAAATAGTTTAAATATTTTCTGTAGAAATACAGGGATCCCCTTTTGTATAAAGGAGATTGTTGTAGGAAAGTACCTATAAGCAGCTTTTTAATGCTTTGATACCTTACAGTGTGGTATGATTTCTGTCTATCCCAGCTGTCACCCTTGTATCTCATGTAATCAAGGGACACTTACCAGACGTTTGAGGAAATAAATTGGAGCTTACATTTATAACTGAAACATATAACTTTGTAACATTTGTAACTGGAAATATTGTGTCTTGAAGGACTTGTCAGTATGTTAAAACTGTAAATCACTCCTAAAGGACCTAGAATGTCGAAGTTTATTTTACATTAGTATATGTTTTTGTTATTTTGGGGCTCAAGGCTGCTGTCAGCTGTTAATTAATTGAGGAGGGATCAGTATTTCTCCACTGAGATAACTTGATTGCTTCTGAAGTTCCTCTGAAAAGATACGAAAAAGAAGAAATTTAATGTGAAGACACCAGTTTTTCAGAGTTGCGTTCACTGTTGCAGTGATACTTTGGCTGAATACTTGCTTTGCTGCTCCTTTTCTGCAGGTAGAGTCGCCACGTGAAGTTACATTTGTAGGAAGCTGAAGGACTTTTTTGTCATCATCTGTAAGTATCTACCCCCAGAGTAACATTTAAGTGTGTCTGTATGCTAGAACTGGCCTTTTTCATGTCTTTATAGTAATTATTCCTCAAAATTTTATACTGTAGCTTTTTTGTAAGTTTTCCATGCAAAGTCTTAAAAATTGCCCGAGCAAAGAATACAAGGAGTTTGAATGAAATTTCTGTTATTGTCTACTTGTTTACAGCGTTGCTTTCACGTAGCAGTAATTTTTTTCTGTCTCCTCTGGGTTGTAAATCAAAAAGGCAGTGCGAGGCGTTTATTTTTCTGCTTTGCCTATTGGGGGTCTCCCAGAGCAGAACTGTTACTGCAGTGATCTTAATGTGTGAGCTGCAGTGTGAAGATCATCCTTGAGAATGTTTTGCAAAGAAAACAGGGTAAGATCTTATCTGTTTCTGTCTTCCAAGGTAAAGGAAATAAAATTGTTGAGAATCGCACATCTGGTTAGTGACAGAGCCAGGAACAGAATATGGGTTTTGTGATCGTCACTTTGGCAGATTGCTCCCTGTAGAGAGAGAGGGCTGGTTAGTTGTGTGCAGAGGGACTCAGTATCATTGGAGTCATCCAAAATCCAAAGCAATTTAGCCTGGAAAACCTCTAAATTGTTTGCCAGATTTTAGAAGTATCAATCCCTACATTCACAAACTAGTCTTGAGAAGGTGTGAGGACTGTAAATGATTTAAAGTTGTAGATGCACAGGTGATGGATCTTGCCATGCAGAAGAGTAAGGTGGTGCCTATGGAGTCCAAGAAGCGATTGCCAGTTCAGGGAAGGGTGGTGTGTGCAAGCTGTGCAAAGGGCAAACACTGTAACAGGTTATAGGAGATTTTCGTGTGCGTGTTTAATTCTGTCATGTCTTGGCATACAAGCCACACCTGTATGCAGTTTTAGAACTCACTTCACTTACTGATACGTACAAAATGATTTTTGGATGCATCACTCATCTACACATCACCTTGTTGACAGAGCAGAGTACTGAACTGTTACTATTTCCAGAATGTCAGTCTTCCTCTTGGCCTGCCCCTCCCAGAGTACACTATCTGGTGGCAAACACCTTGCCAAACTGGAAGGTACTGTGCTGAGCTTACAACTAAGTGGAGATTTTTTTTTATTTTTTTTTTTGACCTTGAACTAATATTTTTATACTTGTGGATTTTTTTACATCCTAAATTCTTTATTGCAATTGTTTTATACTTGTAACTTTTCTTGTCCTTCAAGCCTATGTGCTTCACTCAGGATATCCAAGGTCTTAACAGCGGGTGGCCATGTGGTTCTGTTGTTGAACTGTGACAGATATTATTGCCTGAGGTCATCACAAAGCCTATTTGACACTCAAAGTTGAACGTTCCCCCTTTCTCTAATACAGTGCTGATGTATGTATGACTTATTAATGCTTTGTGTACTATTCCTGTGTTATGTAGAAGAGGTGGAAGTACCAAATGGTAACTAATTTTCATTGCCTGTATGCTGTATTGCATATATTTCTTCAAGGATGGTTGAAATAAGCCTCTGTGTGAATGTGTACTTCTCTGTACAGCTCACTGGTATTGGCAAACCGAGGTCAGTCACATTTCTAATGCTCTGTTCTGTTTGGTTTTTTGTTTACACAGGTTCTGCCTGTACATCTGCACTCATCTGACAAGATGGTATTTCAGAAACCACCAGATGGTGGCTGGGGCTGGGTGATTGTTGTCGTTTCCTTCATTACTCAGTTCTTGTGTTACGGATCACCGCTGGCGGTGGGAGTCTTGTATTTAGAATGGCTGGATACCTTTGGAGAAGGGAAAGGCAAGACTGCTTGGGTTGGATCACTAGCAAATGGAATCGGATTGCTTGCCAGTAAGTGTAGAAGCAGTATCTATCTTAAATTGAAACGTTTCTTTCTAATAGATACTTTCATCTCTGTGTGCTTTTGGAATTATATTAAAGACAGCTGCTAGTGACAGAATGAGCATGCTGCATTTTCGTTTTAGGTCAAGATGAGTAATAAGATTACATGTATAGTTCCACTATACATAAACCAAAACAATATAATGGTTAAAGAACAATAAAAATATTACTTTTAGAAAATTCAAGATTATTGTATTTAAATAAAGTAGAAAGCCCAAGCTTTGGGAAACTGAATGGTAATTTTGTTGATAGGATATTTTTTTATGAGGCTTTAAGGCTGACATTTGCATTACTATCTTTAAAATCAGAGCAAACTGTTATTCTGAAATGGTTCCAGTGCTCAATTAATAAACCAGTTACTAATTTTTCAGCTCTAGAAGTAAACCCACCAGTTAGGGTGAGTGAAGGCTCTTTTCCACTGTTTGTTTGAGAAAAAACTCCCTTTGAAGCCTAAGAAGCTATTGATAACAGTGGCATTAATAAAACAACTTTACTGGAAGCTTTTTGTTGATAGGACATTGTCACTTGGAGAGTAACGGCAGGGTTTTAGGGAGGTAGAAGTCCCTAAATAAAAGTCCCACTTTGAAAGTCCATAGGTCCATTTTGTTGTTGTTATTTTAATGTTGAGGTTGGGTATTGTACTGGGTAATATCACTAAGTTCCGCTTTTCAAAGATTTGCCATGGGAACTATTATCTTTTTGCTGAATCTGGAAAAAATTGCCTGTCAGCAGAGCAATTGCTACGGGCAAAAGCAATTATGTAGCTTAATGGACAAAATGCAGCTCAGGATTCTGAGGAAATCTCTCCTTAAAAGGAAGCTGACATTCAAACAATGATACAGACCTGCATAAAGACCACTGCTTTGTGTGATACCATAACTGGCCAGATACTGATGTCACACTCCAGTTAGGGTTTTATATCACTAGGCAGAACAGAAATGGGCAAAGGCAGGTTAACCACATTAACCACAAGAAGACTATATTCATTCCCAGGGTATATGTGGGGAAAGGACTATAAACTGCTCTTCCATCGTACTTTTTTATTTTCCTGTTTTAAGGGCATTAACTCCTTTTATTAACTGATCAAGACCTAAATAAACTCGAGTGAGAGAAT
>NW_009606676.1:54276-95224 GCF_000690535.1 Cariama cristata | reverse complement strand
ATAGGGGTGAGAGGTGTGGGGGGGTGGGGGGAGAAGCATAATCTAGATAGTTACTGAAGCAAAACCAGGCAGAAGGGGATTGCAAGAGAAGGGATGAAAAACCCCCCTCTCCCTGGAGACCGGAAGCCTCTGGCTCTCACTCTTCTGACAAGAGCCTCAGCCTCTTTTCTCATACGTCGACACCATGCTAGTGTCCAGATTTCTTAGTGCCCTCGGTCTTGTCGCTCTGAGCAATTGTCAGTGGTGTGCTTTATAGCAAACAGAAACTTCTCTGACTGAATAATACAAATAAAAGCTACTATTGAAATTGATTTTGGTATGGAATGATTAAATTACTTGAAATTTTGACAGGTCAGGAGGAATATTGTCTGTCAGTGTATTTGTATGCTTTCAGTTTGGGATTCGGAAGCTTAATAGTCATTCCTATTTTTAATGTCTTCAAAGAAAAGTACAGTGAGGGCCTTTTGCACTGATGTTATCAGAGTTGACTGAAAACAAAATATGTGTTCGCTGCTTTACCTGAAATGAAAGATCCTGCTGTCTTATCAAGTTGGGATCTGATGTTAATGCTAACTCTACTTAAAGTAAACTTGTTGAAGGGACACTGTAAGTATCATAACATCTGCCTAAAACTAGAATGCTCTTGACAAGCTACAATTTTTCTTGCAGTTTTCATAGCAGACCTTTTTCAGACCTAGTCACTAGTGTAAAGAACATACAAGTTTTCAGTGCAAAACCATTGATATAACACATTGTAAAGTCAGGCCCTTTTCGTAAATATGGGAAAACAGAACTTGCTTCTGTTCTAATTTCTGCTATTGCAGGGTCCAGTATTATAGGCCAGGTGGGACCATAGTATGTTGTAGCCTACGTTAGGTAGATGATCAAGATAATTGAATTTTTCTAAATTAGCATCTTTTCATGTATGTGAAAAGATACTATCTGTAACTTAATACCTTAACAATCTCACCAAGCAAGCCGATTTCAGCAGCAATATCACGTGTGAATGCTAGTAACAGGACAGCTTTACCTCAAAGCCTTTCGGTAGTCCCCTTGCCTTTTACTGTTCCTAACTTGACGGTCCTAGTATTTATTGTTCTTTCCTTTTGCCTCCTTTATTTTGGTTTCCAGTCTCTGATCTAGTTATTCAAAGATGTATTTCCAAGTATTGGTACTCTTAAAGGAATCCATGTTGCATGCAGAAAATACTGTAATTCTCATTTGGTTGACAGAACAGGTTTGTTTAGTGCATTCTCTGTCTTCTATAACTTTTCTCAGTAGTTAATTCCCTCCTTAAAAGTATATAATCTTGTGATACAAGTTGCTTAGTTTTAGTTTTCAGCTGATGAATACTGTTATCTTTAAGTGGTATATTTTGAAGCATCCCTGAATTAGTGTGGTGTATGTCTAGAGACTGCAATCAAATTACTTCTAAATTTTGTTCAAAGCCTATGCCTTGATATAGTCTTTTTGCCATTGATACAAGAGACTTCCACTCTTTTAATTAAGGCTTTTCTCGAGAGCCATTAAGACTCTTCTGTGAGCCTTCTTCAACTTAACATTACCTTTCTGAAGCTGTAGATGCCAGACTGGAAAAAGAATGGCAGTTATGGTAGATTTGCAGCTATGTACAGGAAATAAGTTAATGTCCATTTTCTTAAGGAAGACTTCTCATTGATAGCACTGGAAATCACATTAGCTAGCTTCTGTAACAGTGGAAGGTAGGTCCAGTGACCTACTATATTACTGCTGCTATATTAGTACTGTAATTTCACCAAAAGGAAGAAAATGTCCTTACATGTATGCCAGCTGGCACAGAGAAGGGTTCTGCGTGTCTTCTACCCTTCCCTCTGTACATGTAGTCTTAAACATTTTTTGAAGTAGCTGATGCTGGTGAGTCCTTTCTACAATGTTTACTTCTGACTTGGTTGAGAGCTAAACTTAGACTCGAGACATAGAAACCCAGTACAGCACCTTGTTTATTGAGATGAGTTTCCTGGCCGCCTGGTGTTCGATTTCTGTCCTCTTGCTCACAGCACAGATAGCGTTGTTAAGGCCAGCGTTCAGCCCTGAGCTGGACTGTTCAGCTCATCAGCTGGAAAAGGGAATGGGGCAGGGACCTGGTTGATCTCTTCCTTGCAGGATGACTTGAGTTACAACTTTCTGTGCGGCGACCTTACAGCGTATTGGAAGAAATGTGCCTAAAACAGTGAAAGAAAAGCATCGGTGTTACTGTACAGGGCAGTGGTGAGACCTCCTCTACAATATTAGGTGTCATAACGCTGATCAGGCTGTAGTACATGCGGCACATAGCTCCACGGATGACGTAGGGCTTGTTGCATAAGAAGAAATCAAAAGACCTTAGCATGTTTCCCGTACTAAAACAGGCCAGAGAAGGATGTTTATTACGCTGTTGAAGATCATATGTTTCTCTTGCACCAAGTGTTCTTGATTTTACATCCATTTGGAGCCCAAAATTAAATTTGATCCATGTTACACTTGTTAAAAGCAAAACAAAGACCTTGGCACCTGTAATTGGCACCACAGCTGTTTATAGTAAGAGTTAACTTCACAGTATTTGGCATAGGAGGAGATCCCAGCAATATGTCTCCCATTCCCACTCCCTTTTATTAGTGGAGAAAGACCAAAGGGAAGATTCTCCCTTGAAAGGCATGTCTTGATAAATTAATGGGGTGTTTCTGCTAGTCAGAGGCATTCAGTGTTAAATGTTTAAAAAGTTTAATTTTGTGTTTTCAAGCAATAATTTTGCAACTCTTAAAAAAATGTTTGTAGCATCTACATATTTTTGGACAAAACCCTCATACATAGGTAGCCCCCACTGTAAACTATGGAAGCTATACATAGTTTGTGGGGAGGGGAGAGGGTGTCCTAAAGATTCCTCCAAAGAGCCCAGTTCATGTAATAACTTTATTAGAAAAGAACAGTCTTTTCAATCAGTTGAGAGTGGGTCTGTAAAAAGATGTAAAAAGGCTTTTTCTGATCTATGTTCTTGTGCAAAGTACAAACATTTGGAGAATATTATATTTATTAGGACTAGGTTTTAGCAATGCATTTAATATGCAAAAAATATCGTTGTGTTCTGTCCAGTGGATTTTATGTACAGTTCATGAGCATTGCTTCTGTTCTACAGTTTCAACAGGCTCGAACAGATACTGACAAGTAGGGTGACTCAGATTAACGCAGGTGATAAGAAAAAGAACTCAGTTGTCCAGTAATATTTGTTTAGCAAAAGTTTGTGTGTGTGTATGAGGTGAAGGAGGGAGGACTTCTGAGATGATTGAGCAGAGAAATGGAGTGTTAGTTTGCAGAATTTTTCTCTTCATATGAGAAGATTGAGGAAGAGAGTGTTAGTTCTTGGTGTTCGTTAAACAAAACAACTTTGTACTTGTCAGGAGGTCAGAAGATCGTGGTAGGTATAAAGTTCCTGCGTGAGCGGCAGATGGCTTGTTTTCACACCTCAGGAAGGACTCACTGTCACATCCAGGTCTTACAGAGGGTAGAGTCTTTTATTAAAAAAAGTCTCAATGAAAATATCAACGTACAAATGATTCCTCCTAGGAGTTCTTCCTCTTTGGTATCTCTGCATGAAGATCTACTGTGAGAGCCTATCTTCTTTCTGCTGTTGCTTCCCATTTTGTCTAGAGATCTTCTTGACTGCTCCCCTGAAGAGCTTGATAATTGTATTACTGGCTGCCCAGCCTTGACAGGTCATATGCAGAAGAGCAGAGACTGTCCATGTGCTGGCTTCTAAGTCGTTCTTCCTAGAGTTAGCTGTCATTCTTATAAACTAGGCTGGTATCTTTTTTTGATTGAGTTTGGTCTAGTTTTAAGATACATCATTTGGAAGGAAAAAAGCCCCACGGATTTTATTTGTGAGAGGTAAATATTTATCAATGTCTTCAAATATTATTCTAATACCAGTGCTAACCCCTGGAGTTGCTTGGCAAACTGAATAAAATGCTGACTTAAAAGCCATTTTCCATGCTTACTATTGAGGATTACCACTGGGATTTTATTTTAAATGTTGCTCACGTTACAGTGAGAAATACATTATCAGTGGAAGGATCTTTCTGAAAGAAAGTCAGCTAATGAAAACCCTTGTGCTGCCTGAAGAGCTGTTTCCTATGCAGCTGTACGTAGACTCCCTACATTCTTCAGAATGTCCACTTTGAACAAAATCCACAGGGCAGGAGTTCACAGAGCAAGTTTCAATCCCACTCTGGGAAAGTTGGATGTTTGACTAGAATTAACTGCCTTGAACCCATTGTGTTTGAATTAATTGTAGAGAATAACATGTTTGTGTACAGTGAACTCCTGTGCAAATACCATGGTAATAACCAAAGGTACTGTGCCTGGCGAAAAAAAATGCCAGCTCTTTGGGAAACAGAGAAAGAGAAGGAATGCGAGGAGGCAGGGAAAAGAACAAAGATGCTGGCTGTCATGGGGTTTTCTTTTGTGACTATTTTCTAGCAGTACGATGAGGGGAGTGTGAAAGCAGGGCCTAGTGTGAAGGGGAAGATGGAGCTGTTTTTCTTCTCGTCCCAGAGACCTATAATAACTATTTTAATACTTATGCTGGCGTGCCTTCTTATGAACAGGGCCATTGCTGAGCTGCCAAATCTCTTGCTGTGCAAGATGACACATTAATACTGAGCTTATTGGAGCAGGTTCTTCAGTTTTGTGCAGGTTGTTAGAGCAAAAAGATCTCTTTGTACTTTCTGTTCTCCTTTGGAATTATTTTTTGTAATTGGGAGAAAGTGCTTGGACACTGTCAGAGATGCTTTTGATGGTGTTCCAGAGGAACGTGCCCTTGTCAGATTATGAAGACATGTTTCTCAGTTCTGTGTCTCCCTTGTTCTGACTTGGGGTCAGAGGGTCCACCTTCACCTCAGCTCCTCTAGCAGTGATCAGTGCAGTCCATACCAGTACCACCAGCCCAGGCTGGACAGAGACCTTCTGAAAGTAGCTGTGTCAAAATATAGAGAGCAGGTGGAAGGGAAATACTGTTTGTTTTAGCAAGGTAGTGGATCAGAAATAAAGAATAGAAAGAGTACAAATTCCTCTGCTTAATTGAATTATGTTATCACTACCTAATGTTCTTTTAGCGTAGAAGAATTTTTTATGTAATACAGATTCAATCCTTTGTTTATTTTTAAATCCTGTGGCTTTAGGAAACATACCAATCTTAATTTGCCAGTTCTAGTAATTAATTCTAAGAATCGGCAACAATCTAATGCTTTTGTTCTCGGCAAGTTACTCTGCCCAAGTTATGCTGGCTAGCTTTCATTCCCACAGCGTGTTGACTCTTGAGAAGCAGCAAGCGCTTACATCTTCTTTTTTCATCGTTTCCAAAATCCAAATAAACCCTACTTCCCTAGAAGATTTTTCTCGATTCTTCTTTTAACTCTGACTCTTTGCCTGGATAAAGCCCAATTCAGACTCGCTTCTCTTTACTTTCCCTAGGCAGATAGCTCTTACATAGGGCAAAAGTTCTGACCTGCCTTGCCTTTGAGGATCGTTTCACCTGCTAATGAATCTGTGCTCCTGCCTGCCAGAACTGCTTGTCCCGTGGCCGGTAACCACACGAAAACCTTGTCTACATTCCCAGCTGCTAGCTCCTGTCTGCAAACCTAGGCAACCACCATCCTCAGCTCCGACTGTTCACCTCATATCACCTCTCTGGGCTCACCTCCCATCTGCTGGGAATCTCTCAGTTATGTGTGAGTCAGGGAGGACCAACCTTAACAAATGGCAGTCTCTAAAGTTACTGCTTTTGCAGATTGTATCGACCATGGAGCGTCTTTGTATCGCTGCATATGAGATACAAAAGTGGTGAGGGTTTGGGTTTTTTTCCTTGTTGTTGGTTTTTGAATAATGTCATTCATCTGTGTATCTAACTTCTAATCGCAGAGTTGCTGAGTTTAGGATCTTGGGGCTGATAGAGAAGTCTATAAATGTTTGGAACTGCAGGGTTTCAGATGAGAGATTGTCTTTTGCAAGCCAAGTCCCTTGCTGGTTGCTTATTTATGCAGGGCACCAGGCTTGCACGCTACTTCAGACTAAAAGGTGTATTCCAGGTCACACAACTGAGAATAAGTGCTTGTTCTACAACTTCTGTGAAGGGAGAACTGGCTGAGTAGAGGCAGAGTATGAACATTGCCTGCGCTTCATTCTTGTTTTGCAGAACTAACCAACCAAGGAATATTGGAAGGGGTTAAAGAGAGGGAGAACCCTCTTTGGAACTTCATGAATGTTGCTCTGGACATTCTCAGTAAATGCCTTTTATTTTCCGTAGTTTTACAGTAGAAACTGTGATAGGTAGTAAACAGTTATTTGGTGAAATACTGCCTAGCAGTATTTAATTCCCTAGAAAATCAGGGAAGAGTAGCATTTGTCTTTATCTGGTATATCAGCAGGTATTTCCTCTATGTAAGCACCAGGTGGCATTCTTACCATGATTATGATCAGAAGTTACTCTTCCATTTCAGTTTTATAAGTCTCATCTTATATCAAGATAAATACAGATACTGTCTTTCTGAAACACAGTTTTTTGGGCTTTGGCAAAAAATACCTGCTTAGTTAAAGCCTGGCCAACGGTCTAACTTGTTTTGGGTACCTAAAGATGAAGATTTTTTTTCAGAAGCTTTGTACAAGTCCTTAGGTGTGTAGTGACAGTGTTATAGTCTAGTATGTATGTATCATCCTAGGTTTAAAGAGTGTTTTGCTCACTCTCTCCCTCCCAGCCTTGGTACCATTTCATGGTCTTGATCTCAGTTTCTCCTTGAGCAAAAATCTTGCAAGCCTGAGCTTGTATGTTTTTATAACCAACTCTTTAAAAGAACCCTGTAAAAATGAGTACTTTGAACTGTTGTTTAATATAATTATATATTTAAATAATTATCTTAAACATTTCCATAGACTGATATTTTTTAGAAGTTCTTCCTGGTGCTGATATGTACTAGGAATATTTTTCTTGCTTTTCCTCTAGGTCCTGTCTGCAGTATATGTGTGTCATCTTTTGGAGCAAGACCAGTAACAATCTTCAGTGGCTTTATGGTGGCTGGGGGCCTCATGATGAGCAGTTTTGCACCTAACATATACTTTCTATATATTTCATATGGGATTATTGTTGGTAAGAAACACTTTCCCTTCATATAGAGACTTAATCTTTATTATTTTGCATCTTGGTTTATGAATCTGAACTGGGAAACTGATTCACAGAGGGAGTGGTAGTCTGGGACTTGGTTTATCAAGGAGTACTTTACTTTGGGGCGGGGAGGGGTGTCGCACAGGCAGACTGTTGCCATGTAGTGGAAGATAAAAGCAATGCATATGTTCATCAAGGTTTGAAAACAGTTATCCTCTGTTGACATGGTTGTTAGAGATGGAGAAGCTGAGGTTTTACCTAAGGGGTGGAATCAAGCAGGTCTTCTGCAGGTGTGAAGTGCCAGTCTTAAAGGTATAACATCTCTTCTGGGATTCTGTCATGTACTCATTCTAATTTGATAAATTAGAGATCATTAGGGAGCGATGTGGTTCTCCACATTAACTGGATTGAACCTAAAATGCTGTGCTAAAGGCATGAAAGTGCTGTTTTCCTAGCAGGTGGTGACCTGCCCCTCTGTGCTGCAGAGGGCTGCTGTGGGTGGTTTATCAAATTAACTGTGTCAGGAATCTGGGCACCTCGCTGGCCGGCGGGACCCAGCAGCCTGCTGGCTTGGGCACAGTGCCAGGCGGATGTGGCTGTGCTGTTTTCTGGGGCCGGCCCCTGGACTGAAAGCCATGTAACCCTTCCACATAACATAGAGCCTGAGCTGGTGAACTCCTCAAACCCAGCCTGCTCCGCTCAGGTTCTGCAGCCAGGGGTGGGCAGGGGAGAGGGAGGTGGGACAGTGCAGGAAGCCTAATGGCCCTGTCAGTGTGAGGCCGGTGCAGCTGGTATTGAGCCAGAGCTAAAAGGTACCTCTGTGCCCAGGGTACACTGTTATCTGAGGAATAAAAAGGGGCATTCATTTCCTAGACTATGTTGCATGCTTTATTTCTAACTCTTTTTCTCAAGGGCTTGGATGTGGCCTTTTGTATACCGCAACAGTTACCATCACTTGCCACTATTTTGACAAACGCAGAGGCCTTGCACTTGGTCTGATTTCAACAGGTATGACTTTTAATTGTCATTCTCTTTAACTTTTTAACTCTGATACAGCTACCATTACCCTGGAAATAAAAACCAGGAGATTATATTTTTCTCAGTTACTTCCTGAAGTACTTCTTAAGTCAAAACATCAGTAGCAGTGAACAGATAAAACCAGACTTCAAATAAAATAGTAATTACACTTGCAGGTGTACAGTATGGGTTATCCATATAGATGAGAAAAGGATATTCACTAAAATGAAAGCAGAATCATGAGTAGCTTGGGCTGATTGCCGTGGCATGGGTAGTAAGTGGGGGAACTTCCCGTAGAGCTCTCTTCCCCCTCTTCTTTCTTACACAAGATCAGAGGCGAGAAAGAAACTCGAGATGCAGGATATAAATGCTGATATACGTAACCTCGCATTAGCTGTACCTTTAAAAGAGTAATTGAAGTTTGGGCTTACATTTTTAATATTTTTTCCTTTCCAATCTAAAAGGAGACTGAATCTTCCAAAAGCTGATCCCAGCTTTTTGTCCATGTATGTTAAAGGGATCCTAGAAAAATGAAACTCTGATAATACAAGGAAAATTCTTTGAAGGATGCTGAGCAGTCTTTCTCATCCTCTCTCTAGGTCTTTAGGTTATGTGATGTTGTCCTTTGCACCAAGAGGAATTGCTAAATTACTGGACCAAGTAGGAACTGTTAAAGAAGACTATGGTCCCATGCCTTGCTTTCTGTATTGTATGGGATCTGTCCTCTGATCTGTTTTCTCTAGTAGCTGTTAGTGAGGAGAGGCCTGGTCAGTACAGTCAGTATTGTGAGATATTAATGCCAGATGCACACCAGTGGAATAAAGAAGAACTTCTGCAGAAATGTTCCTTGGAATTATTTTCAGTGGCTTTTGTTGGGATTCCAGGTAGTTTGGCTTAAGGCCTGATCTTATTGCGCCCTGGTTATTTTAGTACCATGAAGACAAAACAAGTCTGAATTTTATAATTATTTTTTCCTGTGTTTAGCACTGAAGTGTATAAATGGCTTTAATATAACCTAGAGACAGTCTTCAGCAAATCAAAAAAGTTTGTCTTTAAATTGACTTGAAAAAGCAATGCTCTGTATTTGTGAGTGGACACTTATTGATTACACTGATCTACGCTCACTTCAACCGAGAGCTTTTTCTTTAAATCTGTGGGATTGCATAAAGTGTTCATAGAAATTACTTACTCTTTAGTGTTTTCTTCTTAATAGCCAAATTTCTCAAATGCATGTTTGGCCTTGCAAAGCTTCAGAAATGCCTTTGGAGTAAACTCCCACCATGTGAGCCCCCCTCCTTAAACACCAAGCAGTCAAGGGCTTTTTCTAGGGGGGCTTTTGGTGAACCTCTGGTCTGTTCCTGCCTTAGAGGAGGAAGATGAGTAGGTAGCAGCATGGAGCAGAAAGGGCAAAATGTTGGTGTATGAAATTCTAACTGTGCTAACTTAAAATGGTATCTGAAGGGATACGTATACGTGAGTGCATAGCAGAAGGATGGCTTAATAGTTTTTTGGTGTTTTTCATCAGATATAGTATTGATCCTACTTGTTTCTAAAGTGTATGCTGGTGTTAATCATCATAAATTGTTCAGATATTTTGAAAGGCTTTTTATTTTGTGGATACTCAATAAAGAAACTGTAACTTCAAGAGGGATGATAACCGACCAGTTCATTAGACTGGGGAGAGAGGAGCACAAATGACTTACCATTCCTGTGACAGTATATTTGTAGACGCTGAAATGTAGAAGTTTGTTAGTGTTGAAGAATGTTCTCAGTTCTTCATTTTAAACTTATCTTATTTTCCTCTTATAGGCTCAAGTGTTGGACTCTTTATATATGCAGCATTGCAAAGAGAGCTTATTGATCTATATGGACTGGATGGTTGTCTGCTAATAGTTGGAGCACTGTCTCTAAATATATTAGCATGTGGCAGCCTAATGAGACCACTGGAGTCATCTGATTCCCCTCCACCAGAAAAAACGTGTGTAGACAAAGTCCCAGATCAGTATTTTGTTTACCATGAAAAAGAAAAGACTGTTGAAGAAAATATAAGCATCCTTGAAAAGGGCTATGTTGTTGAAAAAAGTGCAAACAATATGCCTGATTACAAACAGGATAGCATTTTAAATAAGAATGTATTAAGCTCAATAAATGTAAATGAGAAAGACACTTACAAAAAGAAAGTTGTAGAACAGACAAACTTCTGCAAACAACTCGCCAAAAGGAAGTGGCAGCTCTATTTGAACTACTGGGAGGAAACCATGGTTCTTTTTAAGAACAAAGTATTTTCAGCTCTCTTTGTTGCCATCTTGCTTTTTGATATTGGTGGATTTCCTCCTTCTCTGCTCATGGAAGATGTAGCAAGAAGTGCACACATTAATGAAGATGACTATCGTATGCCCCTTATTTCCATTATAGGCATTATGACTGCTGTTGGCAAACTTACTTTAGGAATACTGGCAGATTTTAAGTGGGTTAACACTTTATATCTATACGTAACTACCTTATTAATGACAGGAGTGGCCTTGTTTGCAATTCCGTTTGCCAAAAGTTACCTTACATTAGCAATGCTTTCTGGGACTTTGGGTTTTCTGACTGGCAACTGGTCGATTTTTCCATATGTAACAACAAAGACTGTGGGAATTGAGAAACTGACTCACGCCTATGGGATATTGATGTTCTTTGCTGGACTTGGAAATAGCCTCGGACCACCAATTGTAGGTAAGGTCAAGGTAGATACTATAAAATGAACATGAGCTTGTCAGGACCAGACAGAATTAATTTGCATGCAAGTAGTTCTAGTTGGTCCTAATAACAATGGAAAGATGAAATCAAAATCTTCAACAAAAATTAAAGCCTGTTTCACTTGAGCTGGCCAAGCGGATTGTGTTCTGGTTTTGGCTTTGATGAAAAGCACATTTCGTGTCTTAAGTGATCAAGCTGTATTTTAGATTTGGCCTCTCTTTTTTTTCGGGGGGTGGTGGCGTTCACGATGTTTCTCTAACGTACAGTGCTGTGTTACCTTTAGCTCCTCACTGATGTGCTTCTCTCTTACTTTCACTCTCAGGTTGGTTTTACGACTGGACGCAGGAGTACAACACTGCATTCTATTTCAGTGGCTTTTGTGTCTTACTGGGTGGATTTCTTCTGCTGTTGGCAGCGTTACCCTGCTGGAATGCCTGTACCAATCAGAGCTCAAAGCTGCCTCCAAATGCTTACACCTACAAAGTTGCATCTAGCGCTTAGGTGACAACTAGAAAACACTTCGTGCTTTTTTTATATTATATAGCAAAGTATTTTAGTAATTTTCCACTTATTTATGAAGCCCAAAAATCCTCTTTGACTAGACAAATTCCATTGTTGCTTTTTGTTCAGTTCTTTTTTCCTTCTTTCATTTCTTCTTATTTTTAAGAACAGTCTTATTTGTCTACTATACATCATGTTTTCAGCCTTTGTCTACTGTAATTGCCTTTCACCCTGTAAGGGGTATATTCTGCTGTATTATCAGCTGTTTTGTTTTGTCTTTTTTTTTAATAAGGGAGGTGGTACAGAGGGGTGAAAACTTTGAAGCAAAAATGAAGGCCTGTTCCTTATCGGAGAAGGCTGACATTTCTGTCACCTTTTATAGATCTCCGAGTTGCACAATCAGACTTTACAAAACAAAAATTTGCCTTATTAGAATGTAATACTGTGGCAAGGTGCTTATAACATCATGCTTAGGTTAACTTTTTGTCTTTTTAAAGTTTCTCCAATTTACAATGAAGTGCCAATAGGGGGAGGGAGAAGAGGGGGAACAAAAACAACCTTGTGTTGCATAGCTGAAGTGAACTTTATGATGAAAGTAAAGTTTCTTACTACCACTGCA
Source organism: Cariama cristata (assembly GCF_000690535.1). Lineage (NCBI taxonomy): Eukaryota > Metazoa > Chordata > Aves > Cariamiformes > Cariamidae > Cariama > Cariama cristata. The sequence goes on along the minus strand of NW_009606676.1, from coordinate 83,177 downwards.
ACTAAGAACTATGTTTATAAATATTGCACATTTTGTGAAGTCTGTTTATAAAACTGTTGAACCAAAACCTTATAAACCAAGGAATAAATATGATTGTTGAAACCACGAAAAATGATGACTTGGTTATGTAAGTTCATAATCTTTAGATCGGAGTTGGAGATGTGCTCACAGAAGCCCACAGGTGAGTGTTTCTAAGCAAGTCACCTGCAGTCTGGCAGTGCTGGGGGCATCTCTTGTTCCACAACTAAAGTTTAGTAGTTTGAGCCTGCTGTGGAGAGCTTAGTACTAGAGCTTTCAACAAGGTAGACGTGATGAAAAAAAGGAAAAATGTGACAGCAATGACATCTTTGCTCTGTCATTTTTGGAATGGACATAGCAAGCAGAAAAGTTAGTAACAGGGAGCAGGAAAAAGCATGGGGGAGGGATAACAGAAGAGGTACGGGTGAAGCTGAGATGGAAAGAGTTGCAGCACTTGAACACCAAACAGGCCAATAAAGAGAGAGCCCCTGAAACCCACTGCCCAGGTAACTCTGGCTGCAGGCTAGGTCTGTGTGTGTGTTGGCTTTTTGCTTTTGTTTAACCCAAGGCTGGCGTGACTGGGGGGAACGCTGTGTGAGGTTGAAGTATTTCCTGAGCCAGGTAGGTGCCACAGCGAAGGCAGGATGACAGCTAGCTCTGCACTGCTCTGCGTGCCCTGTGCAATAGCTTTTGCTTCTGTAGCTGCTCCCTCACCAAAGCTGTGTCTGGTTGCTCTTGCATAGTAGTCACAGAAATCTCCTATCCACCTGTGGCATGTGCTGTGCGTTTTGGCTTCTTGCTGTAGGTTTAAAGTTTAGTGGAGCACGTTGGGAAGCCTTGGGTGAGGTAGAAGTTCTTAGTCCTGAGTTACATCCTATGTGGTTGCCTGCAAATGGCCAAGTAGTTCTCAGCAGTAGTATGTGCCTCAAATGTCTGCTGTGATTCTGGCTCATAAATAATCCTTAAGATAAAAAAACAGGCATGTAATGAACAACCTTTATTGTCAAAGTGCTATGCACAGAGTTACTGTGTTTGCACACCTCATTGAGCAAGAGCGATGTAACCTCTAAGTGGGGCAGACATAAGTGCCAGTGATGATCCCTCTTCTAGTCCGAGGTAGGAGAATCCAGCTTGGCTTCAGACAGTTTTTGCTGACTTTCAGGGATTCACTTATGTTTGTATTAAAACTTGACAAAGATAAAGATGCAGTTAGTTTGTCTTTTTGTTTTTTTGTTTTTTGTTTTTTTTTTTTTCTACTGTTTGTCAGCTGGGTGGAACTACTGTGTGGGTTTTTTTCCTGGACTGCTTATTCAATGCATGTGGAAAAAATACTTAGTATTCAATATAGGCATAAATGCAACTCCAATTCCAAATTGGAGCCCTGGGTATCTGATGTGGATTTGCACGCGTTTTATGTGCTATATGGCAGCTGTAGTCAGATTTCACCATGTGCATGTAAAAGTAGCAACATGTTTTACGTATCTTAAAGAAACTCTAGTGATATACTGGGTATGATCAGGTTATGTGTGCCTTCAGATTAATATCTTATTTTATCTTAAATTAAAGTCTCTTGCTTCCTGCCAACAATACATTCTGAGTACTTTAAATAAGAAACTGATGTTAAATTATTTGTCAGTCTGTTTGAAAAAATTCAGCTGGAATTAATGATTGGGCAATATGTAGCACACTTTTGCAATGGAAATGGAGTCTATTATTAGGCAGTTTCATACGTTTGGAAATATGACTAGTGATCTGTGATAGTTTCCTGATGTAACCGTACCCATCAGTGAGGAAAGAGCCTGACTGTTGAAGAATTTTATATTGCCACTGCAGGCAATATATGTTAGGACTCCTAACTCTAGCCACTTAGTTGTGCACTGTGACTGTACTAATCTTGACTTTAATTGATGAAGAAGACCTAAGATTTAATGGTTTTTTTTTTGCTTTTTACTTCTCCAGTTTTGCAGCGTTCCTTTCCAAGAAGGGATTTCCAGAGATGCTGCCGCCTGAATGTTATCTGAGAGGCTTTCCTTCTTCTATCTGACACGCATTATTCTAATCAGCCCATAGGTTCAAATGTTTTTTTGGAAGGTGACAGGAGAGGTACAACACGATTATCTGTGCCTCATTTGCTTGAAAAGTAGGTCATCAGCATTGACAGGGTGGTAGAGGCAGGTAGGTACACAGTTGTACCACGTAGAATTAAATTCTGCATCCTCTTCAGTTTTATAGTCCCTGACAAATAGTTCTGGAACAGAAAGAATGAGATGCTTAAATAATTACTCTTTATTGTAGAAGAAAAAGCTATTGTTTATTGCATAAATTAATTGGTTACTGTGGAGTCAGTGATGATTAGAACATTTATCTTCTTATTTGCAGATCTTAAGAAAATTTATTGTAGTTCCCAAAACACAAGACAAATGAAACTGCGAAGTTTTATTAGATTTAAAGTCTATTCTGTGCCTTGCTCAATTGATGGTAATTATGTTTAGCTGCAAAAACTCATTACATTCTTTTGGTAGCTGTTAATTTTTCTACATCATGCTGATACTGGATTCCTGCATCATGTACTGACATTGAACAATGTGCTGAGTAAGGGCTACAGATCATATGCTATAAAAATTGATTTAGATGTTTGCATAGCATTAAACTGACACTGAGGTATTTTTTTATTGGAAAGATATTTTGCTTAAGGCCTTTCAGGAGGGCCTTTCACATTTATAGGTAGTGAATATGTTGGGCTGAGCATGATACTGGTCAGATTAAAAATGGCAAAAACAATAAATGATACAGAAATTGGACAGGTATGTCAAAGGAAGTGGCAAAATCTGCTTTCTCCTATGGAACAGAATTCCTCAGATCCAAAGGACATCAAACAGTGATGTTTTGCTGTAGACTCAATTATACTGAAGAGCCAAGTTAAAGACTTGTCAGTCTTCTTACAGGAAATAGTCTTCAGAGACATGTCAGTATGCTGTTTGCCAAAATCCGTTTTGCTTTTCACTTCTTTTTTTAAAGAAAGATATTTGTGGTTTTTAAATGATGACTTTTAAGTAATTGAAACGGTTCTCAGAAGCTGATACACACATACTCATCTTGTACCGTGCTATATCACGTAACGATTTTGTTGGAGGAACTAGATCATAGAATCACAGAATGATTTGAGTTGGAAGGGACCTTTACGGATCATCTAGTTTCTGGTTTGTCGTCACTTTCATGGCTCTGTGGGGAAGGCTTGACTCCTTTCTTTTATGTCCTCATTATAAGGCCTCACATTTTCTGCAATAGCTTCTTAGGCTATTTTTCTTTATGGTGTCCATAGTTTTTTGCAACAACACTGTTGGTCAGCTTTAGCTATTTTTGTTCGATATGTGGAGTATTTGCTTGCTTGGGTTTTTCTCATTAGCATTAAATAATCGCATCAGTCCAAATTGACTTTATTAGCCCTAAAATCATTTCATGTTGTCAGAACTTAAAGGCCAAGATGTCTGAAATGAGCAACTTGCTGAAATTCTTGGCCAGAGATAGAGAGAGAGAATAAAATATGACCAGTATGAATGCAGATATCTCAACTTCTCTGCCTGCAAATGCTCAAGACTTCATTTAATGAGGAATAGGAGTCTTATGCATGTGTGATAAGGTAGAGTGAAGACAGGACAAATCTTTTGGCTCCAGGATCTCCCTGCTGTGCTGTCTTCTCTTTGGGTCTCCTGTGTCAGGTGCAGCTTTTCTGCTGTGTCCGCCGCAGTTTTGTGAGCTAGCGTAAGGTGAGAGGTAGGAGCATCATGTGCCTGGAGCGTGAGATTTAACACTCAGGTACCTCCAGTCTCCTCGCTTAGCGTGCAACAAAGACTATCATGCAATGTTCAGGCATTGAATATGTACCTCAGGAGTCTTCAAGGGAGCATCCCTGTACCTGTTCCTCGCTGAGCCCCAGTGCCACTGCGGAGGGATTAAGTACAATGAGTTTTCCAGGCCATAGTTTAAAGTTGTGTTTTCTGCCAGTGGAGGTATTTGCTTAAGGCATCCAACAGTGCATTGTTGTGGGTGCTGTGTTGTAAACCCACTCAGGGAATCTCTGGAAATGCTAATTTTTGTAACTGAGATCAGCTTGTAGTTTTTACAGTACGGGCTCACATGTAACTGCTAGCACAACACGCATGGGTGGGAAGGGGCTTGGAGCAGCTCCTTTGTAAGTTGCCCTTGTGGTCGTGCCCCTGTGCAGTGAGACTGCAGCAAATGTTGTTCCCAGCTGCCTTTGGCTCCAAGCTTAATCTTACTTAGTCATAGTTAAACTTGCAAAAACATCTTCTTTTACTTCAAATTAATGTGGTCATGTGTGTGTCCGTGTGTCCCATTTCTCTCATTGCAGGCTGAAAATCATTCAACTAAACTCTCTTTCTTCCTTTCCTGGTGTCATAGCTCCTGTTGAAAAGTAAACATGTTTTCAGTGATTAACAGCAATGACTATGAGATGTTGCTGAGTAACAAGATGACTACCTATCCCGTTGTTTAGTAAATAGCCAGTGCTCTGACCAACTCTATATTTACAGATCATATCTAAATTGTGTGGGTTTTTTGTGGTTATAACTTTAAAATTTGATATATGACATGCATATCAAGTTGTATTAGGTCACGCTGTCTTCTGTTGGAATCAAATTACTTTGCTGTTTAATTAAAACATCCCTGGGTTAGAGTGGCTGTCTCCCTGCTTTGCGTTACTTAGGGGACCATCTGCGCATCAGGGTAACTGAAATCATCTGATGTCTTGAATTACAATAAATACTGTGTATGAGGTTATGCAAGGGTTCGTAAAAAAGCTTCAATTAATTAGTATTTTCTTCAAATAAAACAGGGTTATGTGGACATGCTGTCAGAGAGTGAGGGACAAAAAATTACATTTACAAGACTGGGCTTGACAATCTCATATCTCCCCAGGTATCAATTAGAGGTAACAATTAAGTAGTCATTGTTTTGGGTGTGTGGATGACCATTTTGGCTACTGAAAAGATTCGGGGAGGGAGCGGGATGGGGAAGAGGGAATTCCCACTGAACACACCATTTGCTTTGTGGCTTCAGAAATAGGAGACTTGAATTTGCATGAGACAGACTGAATTACTGAAAACAGGGTTTCGTCATCTCCCCTGGAATGGAAAGCTCGATGGAGCTACTGCTGCCATCTCAGTTTCTCTGGAGGGAAGATCTCCCTTTTGAGTCTCTTCCACCTTTTTTGAGTTTTCTCTCATTTTGCTCAAGAAGTAATATCACAAGACTGCAGAACGCAGAGTTAATTGAACATAATGGACGGAAGCAACTCATTTGAAACAATGTTGAATCAGTAAGGACCAAAGGTATTGGAATTCTAGGCCACTGGAGAAACAGAAATGAAAACCTGCCTCTGCCTGACTTTTACGTGGGTTAGTGTGGTGTCCATGGTGCAAGAGGATGCTGAAGCCTCTACTTACTATATTCCTCCTTTTTTTTTTATCCCCACCTCAGGTGCTGTGCAAGCTAGAGGCAGAGAGGAGGCAAGGAGTAATCATATTTTATTTCTTTACAGGTCTTCAAAGATTTCCTCAAAGAGGTAATACTGTGTTGGAACATTTATGCAAAATGGCAGTGTGTAGTGCCAGAGATAATTGCTTCAGCTAGAGATTCATAGGCCATGAGCTGTCTAGAGCTGAAGCTGGAAGCTAAGTTTCCTGTCAGCCATGAGGAGCTGTTGGAAACCAGTGACCAGCTTGTGGATGGGGCCTCACGGGAGATCTGTCTTCCTGGGAGGATGACTGGGGCTGCAGAAAATGGGCTGGGACTCATAGCTTTTGCTAAATCTAGTCCAACCATTCAAATTCCTTATGAAAATAGGGAACAAACCATGATTACAGAACTTCTGTGTTGCTTTGTGTTTAGCTTTTAATCTTCCTGTTTCTTGGAGAAATAAACCTGGGATCAGCCAAACTGAAAGAAAATTCTCCTTAGTTATTATTTCCTGTTTACATTTAAGTGTGTGTTCAGTAACTGCCAATCAACGCAGTCGTGTTGCTTAACTATTGCTGTAGTGCCTTAGCAGAAAATCCAGGTGCCCTTAACCATGTATGAAAATGCCTGCAGCAGAGGCCAAAGATTTTTTGAGTCAGTCTGCACTCGGGTGCAATTGCAATGTTAGAAATACTAAGTTCTTGTGCTGTAACCCACTTTGAAGGGGAGATGCTACTGCTTAAGATATATGAACAGAGGATTTTTCTGATCTTTTTTCCTTCAGACTGAGGAAAGTGAGATGAAGCAACCACCAGCAAATGGCAAGGAAATCTGCATGGAAAGAAGAATAAATTCTCTTCTCTTAGAAATACAAGTTTTCAGCCCAAACTGCTATTCCCATTACTTCCTTTTTTTGTATGCAAACTGCACCAAGAACCAGATTGAATATTTGCCTTTCTGGCAGGGATGATAAGACTCTGGGGAAGGGAGGATAGTTTTTCTTCCCATGATGTATTTCTTTCTGTGATTTTTTCCAGTCAGCAGTGCTGTATACACTGGCATATGAACTCAAATAAGGAACAATCGTCAGACTGTCTAGTTGCAGAAGATTCCTTACGCCTGTGCTTAGTTTTTACCAGACAGAGCCTTTACTGGGTACAACTATACCTCCAGCTACTTTGGATATATTTTTCCTCTCAAATTTATCCTTTGTGTCAAAGTTTGGGATTTGCTTTCACTCAATTCCCTGAATAGAGAATTCGGTTATCAGCCTTATTTGTGTGTGATTTGAACTTCATAATATAGACTGAAATGGGTTTCAAATAATTTGTAAGGCCTGAAAAAAAGCTTTACTTGCTTCATGACAATGGTTTTCAGCCCACAGTTGTTTTTGCTGATGTTCTGCTCTTTAGCAGCAACAGCAAGATAGTGCCTTTAGATACTGAAGCAATACTGAACTTTGAATCTTGACTTGTTTTCCCTGGAACAGCATCAAGAAAATTAAGAGGCTTAGGTGCCAGGTGGAGATTTGAGGAAGAAAATGATCTTCAAAACAGGAAGCAGAGGGAGGGAGGCTCCAATTCAACCTTCATGACATTTCACTCCAAGAGGAGAGTATTGACGGTTATTGACCTGTAACTTGCCAGTAGCTTTCAGTTCTGCAAAACTGCCAAGGCAGCATGCAGCTTTCTGCATCCTTTTCTAAAGCCTTTAAAAGAAAAATGATGCTAGAGGGTTTAATAGGATTGGGGGAAAAAAAAAAAAAAAAAAGGCAAGCAAGCAGTCTGGACATGTGCCTCCCACTGTTTTGTTGGGCAGTTCTCCACATGCCTGTAATTCAGCTGCCTGGAAATAGGCTCTGCTGAGCCACCGCAGGACACCAACACATCCCTTGCCAGAGATGGGTGCGGATAGAGGGAAGCAACTCCAAGCTTGCCAGGTGGGTTAATGTAGTGCTGCGTCTACAGTAACAAAGAGCCTTGCCGTGACTCAGGAGATAATTGCTCAGGCACAGCACCGGACTAACGTGTGCCTAGCTGGTGGAGAAGGGGGCAGTTCCTTTCGCCTGCCTGGCGCTGGTCATGGAGACATACCCGTCTTTGCTCCTTGGCACCCACATCCCGAGGAGACCACCCCATCAGCTGTGAGCAGAAATAAAACAAAGTTAGATGGGATACTGCTGGCAGCTGACAAGAGCTTGCCTGGCAGGAGACATTGTGGCCTGTGTACTCTCCCCGTAAGCACAGTGAAAAGCAGTGCATGTAGCAGCAGGGGAGAGCTGCTTTCTTGTCAGGACAGCAGCTCTTCCTTTCTGATAATTTAGCTGGGTGAGTAGACATAGTTGGCAGTCAAAATATTGTGATGAGGGATATGTGGCAACAATAAGTCTGTACTATGGCTTTTAGCAGCTAAGATGTAGAAAAATGTGTATTGATACAGTAGCAATTAAATAGAAATACTATGTTTTCATGCTTCATTTCTTGCTAATGATTACCTAATACTAGGTACATTTTTCCCCTGTCTTGGTTGTAGCTCATATTGCCATTTTTCCCTTTTATTTGAGACTCACTATAGTTTCTCTACCAGCTGCATACACTTTAAAATGTGCATTATTTCAGAAGTTACTCATCTTTCAGTTTAAAGTGGCTCATGATGAATTGGAATAAAATATACAAATGCTGTGTGTCTAGGGTAACAATGAAAACCTGCTTCGAAAGCCAGTAAGACAGGTTCGTCAGATGGAAACTCATCCATGTGTATCTGGCCCTGACTCTTTTTTGTGATAATTCAGGGATGCTTTTATGGGGTAAACATGCAAAGGTTGTCAAGGCTGAGATGGTGCAACCGATGCATCATAGTGCATTTAGCAAATGATCATGCTGTTCCTGAAAGATTACATAGAGCAAGGAAAAAATACATTCCTGAATGGGACAGTTTTGAGCATTTTCAGCCAAGGAGTAGACAATATAACTTTTTTGTTTTCCTTCTCTTCAGACAAATTGATAGGACTTTTTAGCGTTTCCAGTCCTACTTGCTGAAGCTGTCAGCTCTGAAGTGTAAGAGGTCAGCACACACTCACTTGGCATGGGTTCATGGACTAGTCGTGGTGTTTTATCCTATTTTTAAAAAGTCAGATAAACGGCAAAGTCAGAGCAATACTGTTCCTTCTTATGCCAGTGACTTTTCTCTGAGCTCCCCACCCAAAACAAACTCTGCTTTGCATTGGAGGCCTATATCCCTTGCTACAACTTCAGCTTTCTTATGCTCTCTTGTCTCACAGTGCCTTCTCCTCTCCCCTCAGCTCCCACGGGGTCTGTCTGGCCCTTTTTACCCCGTGCTGGCCCCAGGCCCCAGCACTGGGGTGGGCAAGAGACAGCATACTATGCCGTGGGTTTCACAACTGGGAGGTGCTGGCTGGGGCACATGTGTTGATTTGCCTGTTGGCAAGCTGCAAAAAGCAACACCATTAGCTGTGAGGTCCTGTGGGATGCTACCCCATGGCCTTCTCCTCCACCAGGCTGGCATTTGTCTTGATATAGGGGAAGGAAAGGTTTTTAAAGCAGCTGAAATGACCCAGAAGTTGATTATGTGAACTTGTATCCAGAACACTGGACATTACAACACAGTTGGTTCATAATCTTACTGTATCAACAGCATAATTTAGCAACTCCAGCAGAGCAATCGCAGAGGGTCTGGAGTGTTTACTACAGATGAGACAAATTTAGTGATGTTTTCATGAGCTGATTAATTTGTATTTATGGTGTTCTCTGACCCTCTGATACACTGGAAGGGTTTTTCTTCTCTGCAGTTATCCACTTGAATAAACAAGAAAAAAGACCTAAACACTCTAAATACATCAAGGCATCAACACAATTAAAATCAAGGCAACACAAATTTTGTTTTAGGATAACATTAGATACCAGAAGACAAGCAGTGTGATGGAAACACAGCATTTATTGTGAAAAATGCTCGAAATGAAAAACATATAGTACTGGTTTTTTAATCAGCATTGTATGCCTGCATGTCTTTGAAAAGTTGCTTTTGAAGTTATCACTGGATAATGAGGATCATGTCATGGAGGGGCTGGCTAGCGGTTGCAATTGGATTGAATTTCTTTGCTTCAGGTCCAGCTTTACACGTTTATTTATGAACTCCACAGTTCTACTCTGATCATGAGCATCCAACGCTCAAAGGCTGCAGCTGGGATCAGCGGGGCTGCTTTCTCCAGTGTTTACTTCTACTCCAGAGCCACCACAGCCTCTCCAGCTGGATCTGGGCCACGGCAGGGAAAGCAGCACAGCAGGGCTGCCCATGCCGCGGCCTCCTCGCGGGACACGTGCTCGGGCTGCTCGGCTCTTGCCCACCAAGAAGGGCTTTCTTTCCTGTTTGGCTGGATGCTTGGAGACTCCTGAAGCCGAGACAAAGATCACTAGGTTAGCAGAACAGGCTAGTTGCAGCTTTGAAGGAAAACTGAAATGAACCATGAAGCCTCGGTTAATTATTTTTCTTGCTGCTATTGTTTTGTACTGCTGCTGACAGTGGATTTACCTCTGCCCTCTCTCACAGGGATCCTGTTGTTCCTAATGCTTCTGTAAAAAAACTTGTTTTCTAAGGAAGAAAACTAAAATTTCTGTTTTCCGTTCATGTTTATTCTTTATCTTTTTGAGACATCAGCAATCTTCCAAAGCAGGCCTTTTCAGTAGCTGGAGGCCATGCCCCCAGTGAGGACAGTACAAAATCAACCCCCGGGGCTCCCCCAGCCCCTCACACCGCCCGTGCCAGGGCACTGCCTTTCCTCACAAGCCCTCCCCTGGGCGGCAGGGTGCTGGGAGACCAAAAGTTTTGGTTTTAATTTAGACACAGCCCTTGAAGTCAGGGTGGCTGCTCAAAGTACCACACATCCTATTCATATAGCTGAAGTCCTGCAGGGACTGACTTTGATCCAGAGGTTGTGAAGGAAGGGTTTGAATTGCAGCTACACAGTACGAGCAGTTATATGTTTAATTGGTGCTGCCTGCGGCCTTCTGCTCTTTATACAACAGCAATGCGAGGAAAAATCATCCCTCTGAACTGTGTTGCTTTGCACAAAGGGAAAATCCTGCGCAGGGCTTGGGGCTCCTTGCTGTGTCTGCGGTGGGGTTTGCAGGACCACCTCTCCGTCAATCCGCGTGCGCCCTCTAGCTGCCGCAGGCTTCCTGGGGAACTGAAATGTTCTCATTCTCTATAAGCCTTGCTGAATTTTGCAGGCAGGTTTTGGAAACAAATTCCGCAATAATTGCAGTTAGAGGAGCAGTAGAGACTAAGAGGCTGGTTGTAGTCGCTGCTGCCTTGTTGTGCCCTGTGAAGGTCCTCCAATAGACAAAAATTGTGCTTGCTGCTCAGGCAGAGAATTTGTTGCTTTAAAACGTGTTTGCCTAGAATTTACATGTTGAGCTGAAGCAAGGGAGAGTGACTTGTCAGCAGGGTGATTCCTATGACGTCTAGTAAAATGGAAGCTGGAAATGTGCTGTGGGCAGGGGGCAAAGAGTTTGAGAGTGGTTGATTTTTTTTAATTCTATAATTTTTGGATTTTTTTGCACAGACCTTTTTGTGAGCTGTTTCCTGCAGAAAGCAAATTGCTGCAAGCCCACGGGCACAGTTAGTGCCTTGCGATTTTGTCTGTCCCAAAGGGACCCAGTGAAGGTGGGGGAGCTGCTCCTGCTCTAGTGGCCTTGCAAACAGGGTGATAAAGTATGTGAGGGCATGGAGGGTGGGAGGGCACTGTTTATGGTGGCTGGAGGCCAGTGGTGGCACAGAGGATTTGAATACAGCAGGGAGAGGATGTCACACACCAAAATACCCCCTGTATCCTCTCAGATATAAGCGCTGGACACCATACTGCTGTGGCAGAGGGCAGTCACATCATGGGGTGTGGGAGGACCAAAGCATTTTCTTCTCTTTTTTAGCAGTCACTTTTATAAGGAGCAGTGTTGGGGGGACAGAACTGTTGGCTTTGGCACTGCCTGTGGGGCCAACAGCTTTGAACAGGTTTCACTGTGAAGTGGCTAATGTTGTAGGGTGGTGGTGCTGGAGGGGTCAGGGCAGGGACAGGGCCCAGGCCCCTCAAGCAGCCACAGCTGTGGTGATGTGCCCAGGTGGAGCAAATCTGCAGCGATGAGGCCAGGCTGCCCCTGCCTGGGGTTATGAGGTGGGCTGCTGGGTAGGCACCAGCAGGTAGCCATGAGTTTGGGGGGATTCTCTCTCTTGCTGTCTTTGGGGAGGCTGGGCTGCTGAGCAAGGTGGTGTCTGCCCCTGGTTCAGCCCATGGGCCGAGCAGGTGAGGGGGCTGTGGGGAGTGGTGGTGTTGAGGAGAGGGCTGAGTTGTGCATGCCACTGGCCAAAATGGGCTTGGGGAGAGCCAGCCGCGCTGTGGGAATGGCCCATGAGCTGTGGAGAAAGGGATTAAATGCCTGTTGGGCCAGCTAAGTCAGCCAGCCGCCTCTGGTGCACAGCAGAGTAAACGTGTAATTTTTTCAGGGCTGGAAAGCAGACTTGGAGCCAGCAGAGGTGGAAGTGAGGAATTTTTTGTCCAGACATGAACCCTAGTCACCAGAGATTTAGCCATGTCCTGGCTGCACCTGGGTGGTGGGGGTTGGCATTCCCTAATGTGAAAGCAAGGCCATCACCTCTGTGAGTTCTCTTCTCGTGCCAGGTGGGCAGGAAAACCTCAAATTGTAGGGCAAGAAAGCCTTAAACCATAGCATTTCCAGACATCGTCGTGGGATCTTGTGGAGAGGTAAGTGGGCTAAAAATCTGCACTATTTTTTTAAAAGATATTCCCTCTGCTAAGAAAGAGGGAATTGTCTCTGCCATCTGTGCTGAACCAGCAGTCCAGCGCATTGACAGAATAACTCCTGCTTTTCTAGTATGCCACCAAGGGGGTCTGACTCGGGGCCTATATTTTTTTTGCCTTGTGTGTTTTGTTTTTTTTTTGTATTTACATACCAAATTTGTATTAAGAATCTCCCTCAATTAGACTTAACTGCAACATGGCTTGCTTCATTGTGGCTTATTTCCTAGGAGAGGCATTGTATCTGAAAGAATCATAATAAAAGATGTTAGGCTTAACAGCATCTACATCTTCCATATTCCAAAGGCTGGATGGGTCTTTGTTTGTATGTTTACTAAAATGATCGTGCAGTTGTTTTATAAATGTGTATCTGTAATATGTATATATACTGAGGGCCACCTCAAAACATTTTACTCACTGCTGCTAGCAGACAGAATGGACAGCAGGTAGTATGAATATCTGCAAACCTGCATTGAGAAAAACCCACTCAAAAGTAAATGTCAAGCACAGGATCAGCGTGCTTCAGGAAACTGTGCCATTGTGTGTTAGGTGCTATGGAAACACGTCCTGATGGTAACACATCCGTCAGCTTGTGCAATGTGCCTCTGGAGGCAAGTGTTGGATACAAGGAATCCGCTTCTACTAGCAGTTAATTTCTACCTTCTAGAAAATCTGGAGTGAAACTACTGATTAAGATGATGCCTAGCAATTATGCTATGATAAATTAATTACAGAGGAGCAGCCTAATGGCTGCAGTTAGCTTTGGCCGGACTGCATGGATTTGTGAAGGGAAGAAAGGTGATGGTGTCTTCTAGGCAGCACAGCTGAAATACTGACACTCTCCTGCAGGCTAACATGGGAGCAAGAGCCTCCCTTTCAATTTGCGTAAGTGAACTTAAATCTGGCTTCTTGAGTCCTTTCTTACATCCTTTCTTTTTTTCTGAGAAGGCTGTGCTTCTTCCCCCATGGCAACTGCTGCATCTGAAGAGGTAAAGAGGAGGTATTTAGAGTAATACATCATAGACACTTCAGAGGTTTGTTTTTTTTTTTTAACACCTCGTAGCTTATATATAAAAATGCTGTAAAATATGTTTGGTACATGCTGATATTGGTTCCTTTTATGTAATTATTAACACTTTATCATTAAGCTCATGATCTAAGCTTGCTTGTGTACTGAAAGACCAAAATGGGGTCTAGGTGTTTCAGTGCGTGTTTGTGTGCATTCGCCATGGCAGCATGGCTGGACGTGGCCTCCTCAAGCTCCGGCTTGCGGCTTTACTGAACGCGTGTGCTTTATGAGCTGAAAAACAGCTTTTCTATAGTGGGTCAGCTACAAATCTATAGGAAAGTCTTTCCTTCTTCTTTCTGAAAACATAGTAATAAAAACAATTAAGAGGAGGCTGGTTTTAGAATGCATTGGGATAATGCTACAAAAAAATTAAAATCCTCTTTTGAAATGAAATACAGATACTGTTTAAATATTTCTGATGCAGAACTGAAAAATCCAGGTTTTCCTGGTTTGGACTTCAGCTCTCATTGTTAGGTGGAAACAGGTCCTCTCCTCCGTGACCGTGAGCGTAGCCTGCCTGATAGGAAAATGAGGACAAAATGTAGCACTGTGGGTAACCTCACGGGCTTACAAGGCAAAGCAGGGAGGTAGAAGAGGAGGGAAGGAGGATAAGGGAGCAAGGGCTCCTCGTGGCTGGGCAGCATTTCCCCCTTTCATAAATACATCCCCCTGAGGTGCCGCTGGTGGGGCTGAGGGGCTCAGCAGGCCTGGCCACGAAACCTTCCAGAACCGGCCGGAACCGGCCGTGCCCCACCCGGGGCAGCCCCTGCCCCTCCTCACAGAGGCCCCTCAGCCCCGCTGCAGCCCCCAGGCACAGGCGCCCTATGCGATGTCCCACATACTTTTCAGCCCGCATACTGGGCAGCCTCTCTATCTTAACAAGATGAAAATGCAGCTCCTGAGTGCACATTGTTCGTGATTCCTTACATGTGTTTTTGCATCTGTTACTGGGGTAAGATACTCGGAATAACCAGGCGAGCAGAGAGGAACCCTTTACCAGGCTCGTGCCATGGCTGCTGCTTAAATTCCTCTTCTGGCTCCTCCATGAATCTTGCATTTTTTATCTTTGTGAATTGGGTAAAAAATTAAAAAATTTTCATGGAGTTGGAAGGCTGTACACTAGCACTTGGTCAGCCTCTTTCCTGATTGTTGGAGCTCTTCTTGAGGAAGGGGGTTAGCGACCTTTCCCTGACCTGGAGCCCCATTTTCTCTGAATGTAGGCGTGAATGGGTTTTCTTAGAATTTACTGCATTGCAGGTACTGTCTCAGCTCTACAGAAGAAGAATGATATTAGTATTTTAAGAACATACAATAGAAGAAAAATCTGTACTAAGATGCTATAATGAGGGCAATGTTTTTATCTAAGATGTAGACCCTTGGACCTTAAAATAATAAAATCCAGTTTCTGCTTATCACTTGTCTGTTTTTATTCCCCAGAAATCATTATCTTCTATTCAAGTCAGGCATACAATAAATAAAGTCTCACCAGATCTACAGTTCAGCAGAGAAAGAAGCACATTTGGTGTTCCTCTGGAAACCCTCATGCAGGATACAACACAATGTGGAGTTCCTTTTCTTGTGAAACAGATGGTGGAGTACCTAGAAGTATTTGGTGAGCTGTGTTTTCCCTGTTTGGTTTCTGCAAACTGTTATTCTTTGTTTAAGCTGTACTTTTCAGCTGTAACTGCTGAAAAGTCTGTTTTTACCATTATTATGCTTTCTTAGAGGAGCTCGTGCTTTTTGGGATCCAGTTCTCATCACACAGGTATGCTAATGCAACCATTGCTTACTGTTTAATTTTTCTTCTTAAACAGGTCTAGAGCGTGTCGGTATATTTCGGATCAGTGGCTCAGTAAATAAAATCAAGGAATTGAAGCGGAAATACAATCAAGGGGAAAAAGTAGACCTTATTAATGATGGAGATATTGATTCTGTGGCCAGTCTCCTGAAGCTCTTTCTGAAAGAACTGCCGGTAGCTGTTTTTCCAGACAACATCTGTTCGGGCTTGCTAAAAACTTTCCAAGGTACAGAACGGGCACCTTCCAAGCTTCTGACACTGACAAATAATATGTTCATTGCACCTTCCTATAAGCAAGGATTTAAATTTCCTTAACCCAAGACTGATGTTTAATTGCCTTTTTTTTATAGACCAGTCTTTTATGAACTTGTCTTTTTTTGAATTCATTAAGGTTTTTGGACTTCCAGCATCCTCTGACAAGGCATCCTGCAGTCCAATCCTGTATTCTTTGAGAAAGTATCTCTTCTGCATGCTTTCATTTGAAATTGGATACTTTACTCATTACTGATATAACATTTTTACTTTTAACCTAATCACCATCATAATGCTGCTTGTGCCTTTATTTGTATAGCCACTGCCTTACTTCTCTCTTTCCCAAGCTGAAGTCTCTTTCCGTATTTAACCTTTCCTTGTATAGGAGCCTTTTTGTACATCCCTGTTCCTATTTAGTACTTTTTACTAGTTTTCTTATAGTCTTCTTGGACAGCAGTGTGTGGAACAGCATGGAGCATTCAAAATGCCAAGCTGAGATGAGTGCCTACAGCAATACACTGTCTAGTTTCTTATTCATGTCTATAATGGCTGAGCTAGCGTGTCCAGATGATTCTGCCCAGTGATTTTAAGTTACAACTAATTCAGGTGTTTCCTTACAAATAAGTGGGGTTTGTGGGTTAGATTGCAGGTTGCTTTTGTCCAAACTTCATCTGCTAAGTGCCAAGTTATGTACATGTTTACTAAAAAAAAAAAATTAAGAAAGGAAAAAAAGATAAAGGAGTCACTTTCATGAACTATAAAACTCTATGCTGAAAGATATAAATTTTTTTTGCAAGCACTTTGTTTTGACTACCCTGAAAACAGTCTTGCTGTACTTTTTAAAAATTAGTATTGTTTTTAACTTTTTTCCCCTCTCCATCCCCTTCTCCATATCTTTCATTAATAGATTGAGCACCATGGGTCTTGGCCTATACAAAATGTATTTTTTAGGGCTAAAATTGCCCTTTAGGGCATGATTTGCTATTCACAATGTCAGAGCTACGCAGATGTGTCCTGGTGATCTATGGCAAATTTGAACATCAGCTGCCAGTTATTGAGCAGTACTGTCATCTAAGTTGTAATAACCAGCAGACTTTATCATACTAACTCTGAACTGCTGATCAAATAGAGTTGTTTGTGAACCCATTTTCTGCCTTGTAATTATTCTTTGAAGAATGAGAACCAAGAAAATGCTAAGTATTCCCAATTTAGATTTTTAAGCATCTCTTATGTAACTACAATTGCATATTTATAGAGCAAAAATGTTTTGAGACTGAGAGCTACCAATTAGTCAGGAAATTAAGATGATGTGGGGCTGAAAGGGTACGATTTCTTATTCCTCTTAATGAGAATCGTGCAGCATGTATAAAATCCCTGGGGAGAGTCAAGGCTGACGATCTTGTATCATCTTTAAAGGAAGTTTTAAGGATTCAGGTACATGACTACTGCCTGCAATTGCATTAAAAAAGCAGCAAGTGCTGGATGATTCTGTCATAACAGGAAGAATAGCAGAAACGGTGTATATGAAACTCAATATCTCAAAAATCCATGGTACTTAAATATTAATATGTGAAAATTGTTGTCAAAATTTAGTGTACAAGTTCTTTGTTTAGGACATATTTATCATTTACTTTGCTCTAACATATTTTAAAACCTTCCTTCTTTCTCAGATCTATAATAATGTCTGTGATGAAATTGTGTTGTTATTAGGAATATCTATGTCATAACTTTTTTTTTCCTCTTCAGAGCACAAAATCCATACGACAAAATGCATCGAGAACCTGAGACAGCTGCTCAGCTGCCTGCCCAAAGCCCATCAAAACCTTCTTCAGTTCCTATCTGCTTTCCTGTTAAAGGTAGCAACATACAGTGCAGTGAATTTCATGACTCTGGAAAACCTAGCCACTGTGTTTGGACCTGCTCTGTTCAAGTGAGTACTCTCTATTTAGCTAAATAGTACTTAAATACTACTGCTAGATCACACTTTAGAATGAGGCTTTCTGTCATAACTGTACATCCAATAGTAACTGGAGCATTTTGAAAGTTAAGTGTTTATATAGAATATTATGGGCAGATGTGGCAGATTCTGAGCTGACTGACCACCTTCATCCTGTTAGGCACTGACTGTACAGGTGCAGCCTTAACAAGAAACCATCTGAAGAGAAGAGGCATGAGGGATGGAGAGCTGTTTAATGAGTACTACTCCTCTTCTCCTAGCCAAGCTAAGCACTGGCTGTGGAGGCTACTTAGTTGTTAGCCTTGATTCTGAAAAGCTAAGGCTGATTTTGACCTTGTAATAGCATTTGATATCAGAGAAAGGAATCTCTTCTATCAAGAAAGAGTAGTAACTCATCCTGCCCTTGCCACTAAAATACAAGTTGACATCTGAGCAGAGGCTAGCTGAGCTTGCAAGCAGTGAGTGCTTGGCTGAAGCTAGAGAAAGTACGTTTGGGATGATGGTGAGCAGACACATAACTGGATGCTAAAAAAGAAGGGTAGGAGGGCATATGTCATTCAAGTCGAGGTGGTGAGAAGGAACAGCCTAGAGTGGGCTGATAATTGAGGATTTTCCAGTGAAGCTGGAACAATTTAGTTCTTTATCCTATAGTTCATGTTGACATTAAAGGATGTTAAAATGTTTATACTTGTCTTACAATTTGTAAACCTTTGTTTTAGTGGAACATAGTTCTGCTTAATATGAACGGTAAGTCAATGCCACTTTGCAAAATGAATATGTTAATTAGTATTTTCTATGCAGTAAAAAAAAGCCTTGTTATTTTTCACTTTTTTTTTTTTGCATGGCAAACCAAGTTCTTTATTTAAAAGATATATCCCAAAATTGGTACCAAGCATATTAGAAATCAATGACAGGTTTTGTTTTGGGGAAGTGCACTCTTAAACCTTGCTACTTTTTCCATAGGTCTCTATGTTTGTGTCTGTTTACTTGCTCTGTGGGCTCATCACCAGATGTACCAGCATAGAACCTTTGCGGGTGATATAAGTAAAAGGACCCTTCCTTTAACAATAGTACAGCTATGGAGAAGAAGCTAACAACATGTAGTGTGGTAGCAGTTATGCCATTCACTCCTCTGAGAATAGGCTTCACCATAGAGGACATTCAGTGATAGAACAAAGTAGTTCTGCAACCAAACCCCGAGTTCTTTAATATCTGCATGCTAAAATTAGTAAATGAGCGTAGGCGGATGAGGTTTACTTCCCAGTGTCTGGATTAGTTATGTGGTGATACTTATAAACGGGCAAAAGGCTGATGCCAAAAGGCCTTCACCAAAAATCTACCCATTGGCTCCCATGCTAACTCAACAAGGACTGCGCTGTCACTCTTCTGCCATCAGGCCTCCCTTCACTATCACATGGGGCTTCTGTGCATGCACACACACGCAAGAATATTTTATTCCTTTGTCTCTGTTCCCAAATTGTCTGAATGTGTGCCCACTGATTTCTGTATCTACACATAAGAATCCAGTAGGCTCCCTTATTGATTGATAAGCTGCTTCAGTTTTTATGCATCCCACTCTGTTTTGGGAGATGGTCCAGCTACTTCTGAATATGCCCCTCTGTTTTTAAAGTACACTTAGTGCTAAACTAAATGCTTGTGGCAATGACCTGTCTGAGAAGCCTTGAAAGTGATCAGCATCGAATTTCCCTGCCAGTGACTTGTCAAGACAACAGCTACCGTAAACAGAAGTATACCTGCCCTATGGACATTACCTCCAATTTTTTACAGTCATTCTGATCTCACCAGCTCTGGGAGAGAAACCAGGAGGTCTGGAGCTCATTTTTTTGTAAAGTATATAGCTAATGCTCTCCCTGGAAAGTTACCTCCTAGGATTATGAAAACTCACCTCCTTGTTGTAGCTGGGTGGAGAGGAAGGCCTTGCAATGGGCCATTTTCCCTCAGTGAGACTGCTGCACCACTTGCTGCTGAGTGACCTGAGGCCTCAAATGATTGAGAATAAGCCATTTGTATTGTTCTGAACAGCAGCAAAATTCAAGGTAGTCTGATGCGGCAAACCATATCGGCTGACACAGGAATTAAAGTCATAAATATCCTTTATGTCTTTCAGAGCAAGAATTGGTGCAATTAGCTGCCACATTATGAAACATTTGGCAGCCAGAGTGTAGATTCACTGGAAAGCGAGATGCATTGGGTAGTACGTGCTATAGTTGTTCAGTCAGAATGTGAATTTTATGGAAAAAACAAGTCTAGATCTAATCTGCAGAAATGTATACACCATGCAATTGTTGGAAATAACCTTCTGGATGTAATGTCAGCACCACTTAGGGCACTAATTCATTGCAGGTGTTAAAACTGTTCTGCATGTATTCTGGCAATCTGTGTTTTTGTGCAATTACTTCTTCCTTCTTTGACATTAAACAAATAAACTAGGTTGTCTATAAGCCTTTTTACTTTACATTTTTGATCTATTTATATTCAAATGTAAATTCTGTCTATGATTATCACGTCTGAATCTGTTGACACTTTTGTTTGTGGAGACCTGTCACGCTTGTAGTTTCACTGAAGTGACCGAGTTGGAATATTCAGTAGTTGGAACACGGAACACACATGGGCCTTGGGGACACAAAATTAGAATATAAAACTTGCTGCTCATTATACCTTGCAAGCCTAAACTGCATATACTTCGCAATTAGTAACTATGGTAATTGCAACACAAAAAATGTAAGTCTTAGCACAGGTATTATATTGGATGTCTAGTTACAGGGTCACAGAAAACTCCTATTATGAATTTTAAACGCTGCAAAACTAGTATCACTGTATGAAAACTGAATGTTAAATAAGATGTCTCTTCTCTATTTTTAATCTGTTGCAGCCCTTTAATGCTGCTTATATTGAATATTTGACTAAAATCACCTTCATGTTGGAAGAGTTATGTTATATTATTAGTATACATGCTTCCTGTTGCTGTTCAGGGTGGTGGGACCCAAAGTGGGAATAAGAAAAGAAGATATGTTTCAGGAAAAGCATAACTGAGTAGAATGTTTTGATTTTTACCTTAGTCTCCTTTGCAAACCAGCTCCTTCTGATTTCTTCTACTGGCCTTCCTCCCTCACGCTATTTTTTGCCCGTGAGACTGAGTTAAGCTATCTTCACTCCTGCTGAGTTGCTCCACCAGCGCCTTTCACGTTGCTTTTCTTTTAGATTTTTTGACCCTGGCGTCTGTTTCTTACCTTTTGAGGCTTCAGTCTTAACATCTGCATGATGCAGCTTTCATGTCCTCACCTCCTTGTAGGTAAGGGAACCAAAAACATAACTCGTACGTCAAGTATCAGGCTGGCTACTCCCTAGACTTTCTTTGCCAAACTCCACTCTTCTATCAGCTTCTACTGTTGATTTCTTTCTGCTCATCCTCTGAACTACTTCTTTCTCTTGCCGTTCATCCTTCTTCTTGTGAGCTGTTTCGTGTCCTGCTAGTCTCTGTAAATGCTGAGGAGAATGTGTTGCTTTGCTTTTATCAGAGGTTGAACTGATGTTACTTAAATTTCTATGGATACTTTGTTATGCCTCATCTCAGTAAAGAGATTTCTGCTACTAATCTCAGTAAGTAGCTCTTGCATGAGTGCACACGGATGTTAGCCAACCAGTTCTTTGCTTCTACTCTCTTTGACTCATTCTTGCTGTAAATTTACAGCAAACCTCTGCCAGCAGGGAACTTTGGCAGATCTCCTGAACAAAGTCAAGGGAAGGGACTGTATGGATTTTCTAGCTTGCTCTTGTGGAAAAGCAACTTTGAAAGGTTTAGACTCAAGGGAATCAGTAGCTGACTCCTGATGATCAAGTTTAAATTTTCTTATTTGTAGTGAGTGTTCTCCTGTGTTTGATTTGCACTACAACTGATTACAGAGCTTTTATGGTGAAGCACGGAATATACTTCAGTAACTGTGCTCTTCCTAGGAACACGTTTCTGGATTCAGAAGTATGTGATTTTAGTTCCCCTATTGTCACCTTGATAATATAGTTTCTGCTTCCAGCAGAAGTATCTGAAGAGGCAGGAAGTGATTTTTTTACAAAATTAATTGAAAGTCATTGTGGAAAGTGGCTGCAGTGAAAACTAAAAATGTATTTTCTGTATTTGGAATACACATCTGTGGCCAACTATGAATATCTGAGAATGAGCAGACGTTGATATTTGGAGTCAGCTGTAGGGTCGCATCCCAGAGTGTAGCTTAGATTTATTTTAAGATGAAATAAGAACTGGGCACCCAATACATAGGCTGCTACCCAATAAGGAGGGCAAGAGCTGTTTCTCTTCAAGAACAACTTGTGAAGTACTCCTTACTAGTAAGGAGTTAACAGCTGGTAGAGACTGATTCGGGAAGGTATGTCTAAGTTAAAGAAAGACGCTGAAAAGTCCCTTCTAGGCAAGGGACTAAAAAGATTGCTTGTATAGCCTGTGAATTGAGGGTGTTAATGTTTGGGTAAGTGATGAATAATCTCTTAGGATTGTTGTATACAGGAAAGGCTGTTGCTCGGTCAACCAAGTTTTACATGCAGGCTTGCTTTTTGTGGAGAAACTGAGTCTGTCCTGAGAAGAATAGGAATCCAAGAAGGAGAAATGTTAGCCAACCCTAAAGAAAGAAGTGATGACACAGTAGTTTATCCTGTAAATCTGCCTATGTTGTACACAGCTATAAATCTGCTTAAACTATCTTCTTTCAAAAGGAGCCCAAACTCAAGTTCTTACAGAAACAACAGTAACTTTACAAAAGAAGGATGTGAATGAAAGTGATTGAACTGAGTCTAGTGTGTATATTTTTACTTTAAAATCACAAATTAATAATTAATGTACTGATTTGGCAAACAGAAGACTGGTGTGTGTGTGTGTCTACAGTAGACTTCAGAATTTATGGATTTCTTGTTTAAATATTAATATAATGCTGTGTGGAACTGAGTTGGTACAGCATGCCTGGAGAACCTGGATTAAGCCAACGGCATTTATGTAAATGTCCTCCAAGCTTCAAAATATTTCATGGGAGGAATACACAGTTCCTTCAGGAAATGAGATTAGAATCCCATATAAAGAATCCTTGACTTTAATTAAATGATCCCAACTTAGTCTACTTGCGTGGATAGTACAAGTTCAACTACTATGTATTTAAAAAAAAAAAAAAAGAGAAAGAAAGAGCATTTGGAAATTCTAAGTTGCATGATGTGCCTGGTGTCTATGAATTTATAAATTATTACACTGGAACAGTTTCTTACCTATGTGTGGTGTGTTGTGGTTTTTTGGGGTTTTTTTGGTTTTTGTTTTTGTTTTGTTTTGGTTTTTTTTGTTTTTGTTTTTTTTTTTTTTCCAGGCAGTTCTGGTAATAAGACATTCTAGCCATCAAAGTTCACCTTCATAAATTAAGCTAGAACAAAACTACTCTCTTCCAGTCCCAATGCCAGCGAGTGATGGCAGATTGCTGGGGCTTTTTTTTTGTCCTCTTCATCCCTGATTTTACGAACCTCATGTCTGAGTCACTGTCAGGTTCTAGCTATTTTGCTGTGCTGCCTCAAAGATTCGCTGTATTGTGAACTGTAGCAGCAAGCCGGGGCTCTGTCACTGTGAGGTTCCCAGTGTTGTGAACCCACTAAATTAAGTGGGTCCCTGTCCCAACAGTTGCTTGTCGGAAATGAGGTTGGAAGTCCGTTTTATCCAGTCACCCAACTGGCTGAATTATCTTGGTACTGGGGGGCTCCCTGTGTGACTCGTCATTAGCCCCCGATCTGAGAGCTCCTCAACTTAATGCATCTCCTTTTCCCTTAGGATCCCTGTTAGTCCTTTGGCTTGTGAAGAACAAAGGCATTACAATGGCCTCCTCCTGTATTTGCTTCAACATCATGAGATGCTTTTTGTTGACCTGAACCCTTGTTTCTCACAGGGACAAGCAGATGGCCTTCAGGTAAGAAAGTTACATTAACTGATTCAGCAAGTAATCAAGAGTGCTTCATTAGGTTGGAACCTACAAATGGAAATATATTTGCTTATACACAGTGTAATTAATGACTATAGCTTGTTGCCAGCAATGTAAATATTCATCATACGCTTAAGCTAGAGGGCAAACACAAGTGTTTTAATTTCTGATTTTGAAAAAAATGCAAGTGCAAAAGTAAAAGGTCAAGAATAAAATCCCAAGTTGTTCCACTTTACATATTTTAATGCCAAGCTTTGTTAGATCAAAACCACTGGATTTTTCCTTGAGTGAAGCACTTTTTATTTTGTATGTGTGTTTGGCTATACGTTGGTGATGCACAAAAGCAAACCAGAAGAGTGAACCCCCCCTCATCTTTCCAGAACTCACTGTGTATGTTTCAACCTCTCCTTGGGCATATTCTTTTCTAAAACATTGGTAGTACTTTGGTTCCTTTTTTAGCTTTTTTTTGCCAAAAATCTCCTAGTGGAAGAAAAATGATAGGCAAATGCTGGTTTTGGGAGAGGCTTAATACAACTCCTGTTTTCAGTTTGTGATGTAATGTATCGTTGCTACTTAACTTGAAATTCATTCTTAGAAAAAGACGTGAAGGAAATATTGTAACAAACCCTACAGTTTAATACTGCACCATGCAGTTACCACACATCCTTGCGGTTCACGACTAGATTGATAGCAGTGTGCCGGATTGAGAGAGATTTGCATTGCATGTAATTGTAGATCATACTGATGATGTTCACGACTTCTTAATTTCCTGGCTCCTTTCTCCAAGTGTCTCTGTTAAGGAAAACCAACAGACTTCTAATACAAATTCAAATTCAGTATTTATTGCATATTATATATCCCAAATGGAATATCCAGACTGTAATGCTCCTTGGAACCTCTCTTTTAAAACAAATCCTGTACAGCCGTAGCTACAGAAAACAGAATACACCAATACAAGGATGTTTCTGAAATATTCCTGCTATGTCACAGAACATGGCCCCAAATCTAGGATTGTTTCACACAAAGACAGCGTTACAGCCCACGCCTCCCGCTCCCCTTGACTCTCTGAAGGTGTCATGTGTCACTACCACCTTTGCGAATTCCTGCAACCTGTACTCAGATGAGCATGAAAGATCAAAATATTAGCTATCCTGTTATATCTGCTTCTGCTTGCAAAACTAGAATAAGCGTCAGCAGCTGAAGGAAATAGGAAAGGTATTAGAGAAGCCAGCAAACCTGGCTTTCTATTGCAGTACTTTTGTTTTTAGAAGCAACTTCACTCCCTGTAATTCTACAAAATGTCACAGTCTGTCTGGGGTTGTGGTCATGTGGGAAAGAATTCTGTTCAAAAGATCCTTTCAAGTTCTTTAATAAAACCTCAGACAAGGCATAGCCATGAGGCACTCTCCTGCTCTGAGGTAAGCTTATGGAAGAAATCCCATCTGTGGGTGAGAAGGGAATTCAGCACTCTGTGGTTGATCTTATTTTTGTAATTTCTGGCAGGAAACCTAGCACGTTGGATAGGTACCCATCATCTTTCATAATATAACAATTGCTCAAAGTCCACTAAACTGGAAACATCAAAGTTAGGTTTACAAACTAAACATATTAAAAGTGCATGTTCTAGTTACAGCAAAGCAAGAAGTGAAATGGCAAATCTGGCTGAGATCCCTTGTTGCTTCCTGGAAATGGAACTTGCTTTTATTGGCTGTTTCTCATGAAATAACTTAAAGTTTTTACACAGATACTTGCATTTGGACTACTTAATTCCTGTAATTTTTTTGCTGTTTTTGTTATTGGTGTGCCTTATTTTATTTTTTTTCCACTTCAACATTATGTTACCCTAATTAACTGAGCTTTAAAAACTTAAAGCCATACCAATCTGGCAGGCATGCCATACAGCTGACGTGGGCTTAACCTTCAGCTGTGTTGTTTGTAGGCTGAGGTGGGCAAGACTGATTGTCCCCAAGCAGAGCTCTTAGTGTCTTGAAGTGCCAGGAGTCATCCCGTCATCCCACTTACTCTGTGTCTGCGGGCTGATCAAACTGACAGACTGGGAGAAGAATTTGCAAGTGTTTGAAAGGCACCCGTCTAATGGTTCAGAACTGTTACCCTGGGCTGGATAGTAGACTATTCACAGCCACCTATTCCATCTAAAGATAGTGGTTTAAAAGATACACCTAAGCTACTAAGTATTTTAGCTTGTCCTTTTTTCCTGGCCATTGTATGTTGTACTTTTTTTTTTTTTTTTTTTTTCCTTAAAACAGAGTTGGAATGCTGTAAAATCCTGTCAGGTTGTAGGGCTTTTTTGGTTGGTGTTTTTCTGTTTGCTTGTTTGTTTGTTTGTGGTTTTGTGTATGTGTGGGTTTTTGTGTGTTGTTTGGTGTTTGTTTTTTTAATTTCCCCCCCTGACAGTCCACTAGCATTTAAAGCTATCCTATAACCTTCTGTCCTAACTCACAAACTGCACTGGTACTAAACTGATTTTCCTATTTGGCTTAAATCATTCTTTAAAAAGAAGTTAGATGCTGTGGCATATGTTTTGACCTGAGATCTCTCTAGATAACTGGTGTTTAACATAAAGCATATCACTAGCTGTGTTGGAAGTGTACAAGATAAGCTTAACTTCTATAGTGTAGTTAAATTATGAACCAAACCTCGCTAATAGCGATTTGTCATGCTCTTTGCCCTCATCGTTTCTGAACCTTACATTCCAGATAAAAGTTGACTATGGAATTTTTTTTTGCATCTAGTCCAAGAGTGTTTTTTCATATCTCCTTTTTGTAGAGAGGGCATAGATAAATCCTTCCTGAATGATACACACTACCTTTGTCTTGCAAACAAACAGAAGCATGGCTTTGTGGGCACATACAAGCCACAGTATGTATCTCCATTAAAGCATGGCATTCATTACAAGAAAAGCCTACACCCTCAGTAAATGAGCCTCATTTCTTGTTTTCTTTTTTTCCTTTGTCCTTTTATGCATGCTTCACTATCTATCAGCAAGGCTGCAGGGACTGCCTATTGATTGGATCCCATGTAGCTACTCCCTACAATCATGGAACCCCAGTATAAAGGGATTGCAGAGATCCAGGGGGCTGGGGAAATGGAGCTGGACGGTATCCTGGGCATGCAGGTTGACCACAGACACCTCAGAGTGAATTTCTGAAACTGCAGTGTGGTTTGGAGTTGGTAGCGACAGTGCAACTAAATATTTCATGGAGACTTTATTGACTCAAATTATGGTTTTGTTGGGCAGGCTTTTGTGGTCTGGAGAGTTTTGTCAATCTCAGGGTTTTAGCCTTTTTCAAAGAGGAAGTGGACGTTTCCACATTAACCCTGTTCTGTGAAAAAAATGTGTGCCTCACTCTCATCTGAAGTTGCCATAAAAAAGAATTGTGGTCTCCCAAATAGACAGTCCTCAATTTGGAGGAAAGCAATAGTTTAACTGATATTTTCTTTTGCTAACCCCATGACAATGCATGTGGAATTAGCTGAAACCTTTCAGAACGAAGGAACAACCAAACAGATACTATCTCATGATCTAATAAACTGAGATTTCCAGGTTAGACTAAATTGTCTTGTCAAAATATTTCTTCTTGGATAGGGGAACATGGTTCCAATTCCTATTTGTGGCTCTTAACATTTTTTCCTAAACTTAAACTGGTACAGGTCTTGGTTACTTTCTTTCATTTAAGTTCTTTGCTCAGCAATGATAACTTTTAGTTGAATTTAGATGTGAACATAGCAAGTCCTGTGTGTACCACATGAACTGCCAGGAGATTTGTCAATGTTTCTGCAGGGATTGCTGTTACATTATAGAAAGATGTCTTCATATTATTTCTCATTCCACAGAAAAACTCTTTTCCCTAACCTTTGTAAACTTAGCAAAACATGGACTCATTAAACATTAAGTTTTAATTTTGTATTTCAGTACTGCCCAAACCAGAAGACTACATAAATAATGTCATATATTGAGGATCAAAGTATGACCTAGATCTCCATAAAAATCCTGGCCAATAGACTGTAAGGCGCTATCTTTTTTTTCTTTAAACAATGCAGAATATTTTACTGACTGTAGGCATAAGGATTTGATAAAAACTGCTGTAGCCTAGTCAAGTGTGACTTAAAACAACGAAAGTGGATGTGGCTGGAGTACTTACTACTTCTTCTAGGTGTTCAGTGCCAGAGCCTTTCTGCCTATCAGTGGAGGGAACAGGGCATGGAGAGGGCGAGGCACTTTTTCTGTGCTGTCCTTGTGATCCTTGGCAGACTGTTCTTTGTACTGGAGATCTGTAACTTGGAAATGACAAGCACGCCTGGTCTACACTTTTTAGCGAACTGCAGGGTGTGAAGAGAATGTCACTGATTCAATGTTTGCTCCAGCATTGCTGGGGGTTTCTCTTGACTTGTGGTACAAGTGCTCTGGGACACTGCTGTCACACTTCAACCCCTTCCTATGACTTAGTGGGTTTTGCTGCTATCTACTTTTCTCTCTTCCCCCTCCCCCCAATATGTAGATTTTTATAATGTAATTTTTTTTGTCTGGGGAAGGCTGCACTAGCAGAGAATATTGGCAGGAGGGGATGTGCTTTGTGTGACATGAAGCATACAATTGACTGTGCTTTACTGTAACAAGCAGCTTGAGCACAGAAGAGGGCAGTTGTCAAACTGAAATCCTGAGATTCTTTACTGCAATCAATAATAACAAGAACAGAGCTTAGACAATCACACTAGCTGATTACACTGATCACTGTCTGTCATTCAATAATGATATAAAGTGTGTGAGTGGGGAAAGTTTTTCTAAAGCTAGTCACTGATACAGACCTTTCCTGGCTTGGTTTTGAAGGCAGTGTGTTGTACAGAAGCCAACTCGGTGGAGACTCGTCTTTGTTACTTCTTAGTCTGCGAATGTCCATTTTCAGTTTTGCTGTGAACAGAGCATATCAAAAGCTCCTACCTTAGTCAGGCTCACAGAATTTATGCAGGTTACAGATTAAGGAGTTTTATCTGCAGCTAGTGAAGGAGAGTAATACCTCACGTGTTAAGAGTGGCAGCTGGTTGCTTAGCTTACTAAGATCGACTATGCTACAAGGAAGATGATTATGATTAATCAGCTAGTGTACCCATTAGGATAAAGCAGATTTCTGCTTTAAATATCTTCCTGTGATGTTTAAAAAATTTGCCAGAACACCTAAACCTAAGACTTGGCTCCCTGAGGTTTCCAGGCATCTCAAGGTTGCAATAGAGGATGAAGCCAGCAGCGTTTTCTTCCACTTGGTGTCAGCGTTGTTCTCTGTCACTCCAGAGCTGTTATTTGCTTTGAACATAACCCCTTAACGTGTTCTGAGTACCTATCTTAAAATTACATATTACATTTCTATTTTTGTAACGTATCAGAACATCAGCCTGTTCCCTCCTCAGACAATTAACTGATATCAGAGGCATGAAGGAAGGGTATGAATTGACCTCCAAAGCATTATGAAATGCAAGCCTTTTTTATTTTATGCTCATGTCACCTT